>NW_027176717.1:479681-759681 GCF_023349555.1 Cebidichthys violaceus
TGCATACAGTATGCGTTTATTTATACTTAATACTTATACAGATAAATTATAAGATCGCTTACCTCCCACATACCTGCTAACATCATATCCTAAGGTTGGTTTGTTTGCTTTCACACCACAAAAAAAGCCACACCAGAGTCCGCTTGAAAGTGTACAGAGACCCACCTTTTCAAGCGGTCTTGGTCCGCACCAGGGTTCAATTGATAGCTTTCACACCAGCACCGAACAGACTGTACTAATAGGAAAAACAGACCCAAGTTTTTTTAACCAAACAGGTCAGGAGTGAAAATTTTCATCCACAATTTTACTGTTTTAGTTCCCTCTCATTGTTTTCATTAACGGTGTTTCCAGCCAGTGCTTTTAGCAGCTAAAGAGCCAAATGTCTTACCTCAGGAGACCAAAACAAATCTAAAAGGAGAGTGAACATTGGACTTTTGCCTGATGGTTATAACACGACTCCAAATGAATGCTAATGTTGCGTAATGTCTGCTGCAAATTGGTAACTTTTTAACCATATCGACTTTATTATAGAGTCAGAGTGAACCATAACAGTAATGGCCATCAAACCAACACAATGAACTGAAATATTACTAAAACACTTTGTAGAGGGCACCTTGGTAGCCCAGTGGTTATGGAGCACATATACCACGGCAATGCCCATGGCTCAATTCCAGCCTGGGACCTTTGTTGAATGTTGTTCCCTTCTTATTTCTCTCCTATACTGTCAGACTCTCTACTATCATGTATCCAATAAAGGCAAAAACCAAATGTCAAAACCAAATGATGATTTTCTGTGAGTTTGTCGCCACATGCAACAAAATTAAAAACATTAAATGTAGTATTTTGAACCATTTTTTTTGATACAAATATTGATTGGGACAGCCTTATTTTGACATCACACTACTTTAACATGCTATAAACACCAGTACATATTTATCAGGGTCTAAGTACACAAAATAGATAGATGCTTGAACAAGTCATTCAGATATTAATCTTTGTAAACAGCTAAAGCAACAAAATGAGGATGTTTTTAATTAATCTAACAATGATTAGAATTGACCTTGCAGGTGTACACAGGTTTACTGGTCGGATGGACATCCCAAATCCCAAACGGTGCTCATAAAGCAACAGTAGAGAATAATTCAACAGTAATGAACACATTGGTATGGGAAAATAATATCCACGCCTTACATTCATCACGCTCCCTGTAAGCTTTACATGTTCATATTTCATGCAATGTGGGCGCTTATCTGGCAACCACATATAACAAGTTTAAGATGTTAATATGCCTGCCAAATCTGCTCCTCACAAAATGAGATAACATCAAAAGGATCCCAGATAGCGGTGAAATAATCAGTTTGGTCTTTCCTGATGGAACATCCTGATTTCATGTTTGAGATGAGGTTTTAAAACAGCTTTCTCATCACGGTTTGTTATGAAACTTTTCTAATTACTACTATTTCCTTTATCAAGTAATCAGACTCAGATCGTGTTGTGTGGCCTCAACTCTTGTTTCATTGCCATGGCCTGCTGTGACATACTCCTTTTTCAGTTTTAAGTTTTCAACCAGTACATTTAAAGTAAGATTCAATATATCAGTACAGCATGCCTTCTTTATGACTGTAAAGCTTTTGATCTAACAACATGTCTAAAATATATGCTATGTGTTGCAAAATTAGCCTAAATCACCAGTTAATTTTAAAATGTCAGCTTTTAATTTGTTGAAATGATTCCATACTCATTATTATTACTTGTTTTCTACTTTGTAATATTTCTCTGCCAAGTTGGGATGTCAAACACCCCCCCACTCATACACATTTCCTTAAATACTGGGGCTCTGCTCGACTCATGAGGAGACATACATATATGACCACTTGTGTTTGAAACTGTTTTGTTATAATAGTTTGAATCCTTCCCCTGTGGCCTGGTGGAGTTGGTGAATGGTTGGCTCTGCAGACTCACAGAAAGTCAGAGACAAAAAACCTGTGACTCGTTGGGAGAGCAAAGTGTCACGACCCGGCTCAAAAGGCTGTAACATGAGGGAGACAAAACGAGTTGAAAGTAATAAATACATATTTATTTAAGGAACCAATAACTAAACTAACAATCCAAAACAACACAGCAGCCAGGTCCTCCAGACAGGAGGCAGGGAGGAGAGGAGAGGAGCCACCCAGTCAAAGAAGAGGGGCAGCCTTTATAGCTGGGACAAAACCAGGCTCAGGTGTCGCCCATCAGTGGCCAATTAACATCCTGAAAGACAAACTGAGGCGAAAACAGGACACAGACCCCTGGTGGAAGGGAGGGGTCGTCACAAAAGAAAAACAAAGTGATGGAAAACTTTGATGTGTTTTCTTTCTCGTTGAACAGCAGAACTATTGTGGAATTGTTGCAAATAAGACAAGATCCCGAATTTAATTTCAGTTGTTGTTCTTTAGTTTGCCCTTTCTAACTCATATTGATTCAAATGAAGGGAAATACTGTGAATTGAAGTTTGAAACGAAAGCTTCACTCTGCGTCATCGCAGCTCTCTTCCCTTCCCTCCCACAATGCCCTCTGTTCTGCTGATTCATTTACTGTTGCGCCGCAGTTAACGCAGCTCAGAAAACCACCGACAAAGAATGGCAGAGCCAAATTCCTTGCTGGGGTGCACAAGCTCCAAACGATTTCCTTTTCCTTTTGGAAAATTAAAACCCAAATCTAATCTTGTCCCTCGCTATCAACTTAGCAATTAAAAATGCAAACAATACTGAGGCGGGTTTCGCTCTTCTCTGCACCACCCTGGGGCGAACTGGCCTTGCCTTTCCAAAGAATTTGAAATGTCACAGTAAAAAAAAGTTGAAAAAAACCCATTAACAGTGACATTTTATTGTGTATGTGTGTTATTAGAGCATACAAACACACATACATTCAGAATAAATCCTGTTTGCTCGAATGCAAATACTAGACCTGAGGTTGTTTGAGATTAGTGCCTGTTCATCACTTGTTTTGTACTCCACTTGTGCGGTGTTCCCTTTCGACCCCAGTCTCACCCCCTGAGGTAGGCATTCTATTTTATGAGAAAGGTAGCAGATATGCCCTACAATGTGTCCTTTTTTCAAAAAATAGATGTAAAATCACCATTACAGCCACTTCTGCTAAAATGCATACGTATGGATGTGTATAGTGGGCTACTAATGAAGTAAAAGGTGGCATATGTTCCAGATATCTCTGTCTTTTGAAGGCATTATGTTAATGACTAAAAATGTTCTAGAACAGCTGCAGTTTTTAAGTCAACAAAGCTACACAGCCCCGGAATAAGCGGAAACAAAATGGATGGATGCACAAACAGATGCATGGATAAATACATGGATGGCTGCACAGACGGACGGATGGCCATGATGTCCTATTCTGACCTCCCCTAGTCATAAACATGAAGTTTGATTTGAGGAAGTGATACTATCCCACAGGCACTGGTAGGAATTATAGAAGCCCTTAACAAGATGTGACTCTTGACACATTAAAAAACTCTATCAATCTCAGACTTTATGTGTCCCCTCCTCTGGAGCCCAGGGCTGCCTGACTCATTACCTCTACTCACTCCACTTCTTTTATGTGTTGCCTTCAACCAACCGGAGCCCATTAGGCAATGTACTGTATGGTATGAACTGTTGTCATTAAGGTACAGTGTAAAAGTGTTAGTCTATTAAATTCAAACATAAATTAAGTTTTTCAACGCTGAACTAGATTGAACAACAATGTCCACAAAGTCCTATTTAAATGGCGATACCTGTAGCAGTGGGGCTAGTGCAGACTCTTGAGACCTTGCTTCCACATTTCTTAACCGTGGATAAAGTAGATCCTAGGGCGTTCTTGAGGCTTTCCCAGGCAAGATCAGATATGTAATCCCTCCAGCGTGTTCTAGTTCTGCCTTGTGGTCTCCTTCCTGCTGAACATGCCTAGAATACATCTTTAGGGAGGTATCATGCCGATCAGATGCATGCCCCACCTCATTTGGCTTTTTTTTTTTAAAGTCCCTGACGATGAACCAAGACACCTCGAAGCAAATTCAATCCAAAACATTAAAAATGTCATTCTTTGGGTCGTGACCCAAAAACTCTTGACCTACGGTGAGGGATGAAACTTAGATTGATAGTTAATGAGAGCTTCACCTTGAGGCTCAGCTCACAGCTCACCACAACAGTGTGCTGAAACGCCTGATTCTATTTCCCAGTCAATCTCACTGTTCTTCTTGCTCCGAGTCACAAAGGAGATTGGCACAATTGGCTTAGCTTATCATAAATACAAGGGTCTTGTTGTTACTGTGAGACCAGCAAAGACTCCAGGAAGTCACTGTGCCCAGCTGCCGTTTGCCAAGAACTTGCAAAGTTGTAGCACTTAGCTCATTAAGAGGTATCTCAACAAAATAGCTTAATATATAGTCATTTAGCTTAATTAATAGCATGTCATTTATGGGTTTATGAGTTTATGTTCAACCGCTAGTTTCAAGTCTTCTTCAACACAGCATGATGTTCATTTAGTAAGTTATTGTCCAAGAGTAAAATAGACTTTAAAGTAGAGTATGCTTCAGGGCTTGGCTACCTTGTTATTGACTGGTCACTACCACGGCATTGTCCGATTTGTGAGTTGTCCTTGTTTTCTTCTTACAACTTAAACCCTTTCACAGTGTGTTTCCAATTCATGAAAATTGATTGTAATGGTCACCTACAAATGTCCTTTGCAGCATTTGGTTGTACTTAGCTCCACCCTCTCGTGTCACTTCTGGTTCCAAAAAAAAAAAAGCTGGCAATGGCAAAAAAAATCTCAAGGCTTCAAAACCCTAGTCTGCAAACCAATATCAGACATCATGGTGACTACATCCACTTCATATATACAGTCTATGGTCTAAACAGAGCAAAGCAATATTTCCCAAAGTGGCAAAATCCTCAAAAAAATAAGAAATGTTTTTTACCTATACAGCATTTTATTCACATCCCAACAGCAAGTTTATAGCTAGGCTATAGCGAGCGCTGTCATGATCCACTGTCAATCATAGTGAGGATTTACGGTATATCCAGTAATAAGCCCACTGACCCACAGAAAGATATGTCAAACCCGAGTAATAAACCTGTAAACCACCAATCATAAGGAGGAAAAACAACAGCAATACTGGGCTGCATCAGCTGTGAATCAACTTATGGATTTTAAAGCAGGAGGCCAAGAGCTACGGTGCAGGGTATAAATTCTGCAAATGAAAATGAATAACATATGGGTGGATATGAACGGTTGGGCCGGTGTTTGTGTTAGTCTGTGTCTTTGAGTGTGTGTGTGTGTGTGTGTGTGTGTGTGTGTGTGTGTGTGTGTGTGTGTGTGTGTTTAAAGCTTTGAATAAGGAAAAGGAGGATACTTGGATGACACCGGGGCTGCTGCGAGTCATCGGTTCCCAATACTGCTACTCATGAATCACTTTAACAAATTGCTGAGAGTGTGTGTGCGCGTCTGTGTACATGAATGCAAGTGTTATATGTGTGACGCTTGTGTGTCGCTTCAGGAAATACAGAACCTTACACTGTGTAGCCTAAATATTATAAGCATAGCTACACGTCAAGTCCCTGGAGTTAAAAAGATCAACTTTCTCTGTCCGCTCATCTGGTTGTCTGTCAAACATGAAATGAATGGGGACAAGGTGAAACTCTCTGATTCTGGATGGTCTTGCACTATGGCAAGAAGGATGTATTTTGATTTCAAGGATCTCAGACATAACTACTACTAATTTGCCGTCTGTCTTGATTCTGATTAGTTCCTCTTGAAAAAAGGAAATTGCTGTAGAAGAAAGCCCCTTCCCAGCAGATACAAGTGGAATAACATAAGAAGAAGAGGAGGATCCTTTCTGTCTTGGAGATTACCAATTAAGACTGGGTTTAATTTGTGCAGTCACTGTTAATGTATTCTTTTGTTGGAATAAATGGGTGGCTCATTGTAAGTCTGATCTACAAGCGTGTCTGAACTCTGTAAAGGTCCCTACCAAGTCTCTTGATTACAGGTCCAAACACAATCTTTAATTGCTGAATCACAGGTGAAAAGACTGACAGTTGAGCTGACATGATGCCTTTAATTGCTACATGTTTTAAACATGTAATTGGAAACATTGAGCAAGGGGGGATAAGCCAAGGGAGGAAGAACTGCACTTTGCTTTGCTAAAAAGGGCGGATGGATAACCTGTCCCTGGGTAACCCAGTGATACTGTAGAAAAGCCACTGTTTTAAAGTCAGTGTTGTGAGACGGTGAGCGGCTCAGCAGGCAAGCGCTTGCACTCTGAGGAGAGCAGCTCTCCATGCTGCTGCTGCTGCTGCTGCTGCACACACTACTGCTCCTTGTAAAATCACTCAATGCTCTACATTCACTTGAGAGTTGCCGCTTCACAGCCGTCTTGTGGTTTAAGGTGGAAGCTGGTGCTCGGTCCTCCCTACTCAAATTTAACTCACACACTGGTGCAGTAGTGGCTTAGACAGAAACTTATCATTTTACCTAACAGTTCTATATAACCTGTTTTTGAGGCGACAGCAGCTAGTTCAAAAGTTTTTTTTATGAGATTTGGGAGTTTGAAAAGGCAGCAAGTTTGCTCCCTCTTGCCCAACAGCACCAATCTGTTGCCTGTCAAATGCAGAATTGTGTTTCTTTTATTGATCCCCAGTCAAGATGTAAAGAATTGATTTGGCCACAACAGTGGATTAAGAGACATCTCCATGTGTTTGCAGCTGCCAGTGTCTCCCCCTGCACAGAGCTGCTGAAAGCCTGCTCCCCATACATTTCCTCTCCAGTAGTCCTGTCGTCACAGTGAAGCTGCCAAGCTCACATCCCCTGCAAACCAGAGTTACACGTAAATGCTCGATATTGGTTAATGTTAGCAAACCAGCTATGAATGCTCAACATGTAATTAAGACAACTTCAAAGTTACCAGAAGTTGCTTTGCTATGTAATGTGTTGCGGCCAAAACGCTGATGGTATATCAGCTGTCTTGGCCATCATGTGCAACTATTGAGGCCTGTTGTGAGCAATTTGGTTGAGCAACTTGGTTTATAAACAGTAGTCAATGATATAAAATTAAGAAAAGCAAAGCACTTAAAAAAGAACAATAAATACAAAAAAGTACACCATTAGGAGAAACCAGGGTGCAGCTCCGTTACATATAAAAGCTAAATTCCATTTTTGTTTAAAAAAAACACGGCAGATGGAATTATATACCTGTTAGTGCCAACAAACCAGCGTTTTGATGGAAAAAAATACTCACTGTGTTCAGCTTTTTGCAGGGTTCTAACTTGACAAAAGATCATTTATTTAAATGTAACTAATGCATTAAAAAGGCACACTTTCACAGTTTTTCTCAGTAGGTTTTTGTTGTTTTGAGATTATTAAACCATCAGATCATAGAACATAATAAAATTGACTGACTAAAAGACGTAAAGAACACTTTCAACAGAGAATATTGACATTTTCTTGCTGTTTCTTTGCATTTTGAATAGCATAAGGCAACATAGCCCACCGTGCGTCTAGCAAATACACCATGTTATCAAGAAAAGACTTGCCAGTCTCACAGAGATGAGAGCTCTGTCAGTACAGTGTAAACACCACTTTATTGATTGGCAAGGACTGGTCTTCTCTTTTTGTTTTATTTTCAAGAATGATCATATTCAAAATGTATGTTCTCCTATTTTTGCCTCTCTTAATACAGAGGAGGCTTGACAGTGTTTGAGATCTGAAGGGCCTGCTGAATAATGAGTGGAGTTCCCCTCCTTAATTCTTTCTGCAACTCGCCCTTTCTCTTTCATTTTCACTTCCTCCCTCTTCAGCTTCTCTTCAGATTGTCTCATGCTTTAGCTCAAACTGAATACAGTTAGAGAAGTGTTTTCTATCTGGTTTTGATCTCTCTCTTTCACACACACATACTTAGCCTCAGGCAAATACAGGCAGTAGTCTGTTATTTCAGACAATAAATAGAGGATAAACCTAATGTTGTTGGGTTTTCTCCAAGGTTGTGTACAGACACCAATCTATTTCTCTCAAGTGCTCCGGTTTGCGCTTGTGGCATCATTTGTGTATATTGGTTCCAGAGCATATGGAAGAGAGGTAAAATTACAAAAAAGGACATTTACGACTTAATCTTTCTGTTAATGGTATTAATTACGGGGGCAGTTAGTTAATATTTTGGTTGTTTGTATGTATTTCTGAGTTTATTAAGTGGTAAATTAAGTCATAAATGTATTGACCATTTTAGCTATGAAAGGGGAAATAATATTGTTGACAGTTGCAGAAAGGGACAAGGGAGATTTCAAAGTTCATATTGATCTTCCCACCAGATTTCTATTGTTTGTGTGCTTCTATTTCATCCAATTCTCATTTCTTAAAAGGTGCACATTTAAAAGTAAGGAATTTATTAAAATAAAAAAGGTCACAACTTCTTTTTTTCAAGTGAATGCATTGTCTTTTTGTTTTTTTTAGATTAATAATTGATGGACAAAAAGGTAATAGTATTTTTCTCGTTTTTTTATCGCGTCATTTCTTATAACTGTGTAAGTAGAGAGAATAATACACAAAATGGTTCATTTTAACAAGTGTAATACTTGCTAGATACAGTACATTTACTGGGTGGAAGCAATAATCGAAAAAGCAAGGGAACCACCCAAAACTGTTAATATTTTCTAGGTATCTATAAAAAAATACCAGAAGTAAGATATACTCTACGCAGTGCAGATCTCCGTCAGGTGTGTGTGAAACAACCACTGCTGCATTGTGTGATTCAATGAATACAGCCAGTGCTGTAAAGTGTTGTCAAACAGACTTTAGCTGTGGACGAAAACAGATGTGCACACTCACTCGGTCACAGACACACGGACGCCCACACTCTCACACACACACACATGACCAAACACATAACCTCTCCAGAGATAATGATATCTTTTAGGGCTATGCACAGGTTTCAGTAATGGCAGCTTACCTTCAGGACAGTTCCATGTTTTGATCCCACTGAGTTTCTCGTTATCGGTGAATACAGAGCAGGAGGCTTTGTTTGTCAAGATTACCATGACAAACGTTTAATCAGTCTTTCAGTTTGGTTTGACATTTGGAGAGTTTTACTGAAATAAGTTGTCTGCCATTTAAACAAAATGTAACACCTACTCTCGCATATGATGTGACGCAGAGAGATAAAATTCGACAAAGAAAATCTGAAACCTTGTCAGTGCGGCTTTGATGAAAGAATTGGGACTGTATTATAACTATATTTGGCTTTAGTTTGGGTTAGAACTGCATCTGTTGAAGTAAAACTTTAAAAGTTGCTTTTCACAACTGTGAAACTGCCAGAAAGATTCAAGTCATATACTCAAGAGTCAAAGTGGATCTACTCCAGCACACACACACACACACCTTCACAAAAACAAACTAGGTCTGTATGCTGAGGCAAAGATAACCTTCTTCAGTGCCTTTAGTGGCAATAAAAAAAACTACAACTAATTGGTATTCTTTCGCAACTATTTCTCACCTGGAATACAAATGACTACTTTATGATTATTTTTAAGAAAAAGGGGGATCATGGAGATGAATACCAATTTTCTAAAACTAGTTGTCGGACTAGACCGCACAGGTTTTCTAGGTATGGCACCTTGGTATTTAGGTAACAGTTTTAGGAATAATTTTAGTGACATTTTACAAAAAAATAAAACAGGAGGTTGTTGTCCGTAGAACACAAAGACAGAAAGATGAGAGAATGTTTTAGACATTTTGAATTACATTTCTTCTTGAGATTGTGTTAATGTGGTGCTCTAAAGTATCAACATCAAAGCAAGGAAACGAAATGACAGCACAACTATCTTTGAAAATTAGTGAATATTGTGACAGAGAAAAGCAGGTACTCACTATCATATGTGACAGTAGCCAACTAATGTTTCCCAAACAAACTCCCTGAAGGGTTAAGGCTTTGCGCATTATAAAATTCACATAGAAATGGAGGTTTTTAAAAACCACTACTAAGCACAATTAATTACAATGGAGATGTCGTGAATAAGTGATGTCACCTTCGTCAACGTAGCCTGATAGTTAGACTTCATGCTGTTTAGCTTTTACTTCATTATTCTTTCTAATATCTTCATGAGAGTTGTTTGCTGTTCGGCAACTTTTGTTTTGCTTTGACTGATCAGTAGTGACTGACATATTCATCCCACCTACCTCATTTTCAGTTGAGACAAAGATGATGGTTGCAAGGCGCATTTAACATGGAGATTGAAGAAATAACTTGATTTAATAGCTATTAGTTCCGTAAGTGAACTTACAACAATATCTATAGCTGTGGCAAGTAGTCTTTCTCCTTAATGTGTTCTGGCTCTAGAACAGACTAATTGGCCAGATTCTTAGAATTCTAAGAAAATTCCTCAACCCTTTACAATAAAGACTATCCTGGTAAAAATGAAAGCTTCACAACGCATCATTTAAGAGAGCTCCTAAGGTGAAAAACTGTTAGGAGTATGGAGGAGGACTTTTAAGAGGCTAAAACGTTTCCGAAGCAGAGGAGGAAATGCTGGAAAACAAAGAGGTAGGAGAAATATTATCCAAACGCTAAATGAGTGAATGAAACGCTCCAAATTAGATCATACAGGGATGATGTTTGTCGTCAATACCATAAGAGATCAGCTATCTCCCATCCAACGCAGTCACACTGAGACATCTGGCAAGTGGAAAAAGGAAACCGTGTTTGCTGGTTCATAGATTTACCTGCCGACCAACGCCGCTACTCATACAGACTGGCCAGCACACATTCATTAGGATACACTGCCACCCATCTGAGTATCTCTCCACACGGCTTGAGAACTACATTTTTCAAAGGTGTGCCATCTTCGCAAGCCAATCAGAGTGGACTGAGGTATTTTTTCAGGAGGAGGGCTTAAGGAGACAGACTAACATGAGCGTTTGACAGTATGAGAAAAGATAATGTGTTTTTTGAACATGTAAGGATCTCTATACGACCTTCAGAGTAATAATATAGCATCAAACAACTGTTAGCTATGGAGCGATATAGTGGAGTAATGGCTACCTGAACAGAGAATGAAGATAGCCGAACAGGCCACGCTAGCCTTTCAGTGCATGTGCACGCTCTTTACAGCTGTTCACTCCATCAATACTGTTGCCGTGGATTTCAGTGTTAGCACCGTTAGCTGTGAGCTGCTAGCGCACATGGGAGAAGTTTGCCCTCAGGGCTTTTTGTCAGAAAGCTCTGTCTGTCACAAATCTCCTTATGTTTAGGCAACAAACCAGCTTAGTAAGCTTTTAGGAAAATATCATGATTTGGGTTCAAATAAACCCTTTCTGGCAGAAGGCCCTGAAGGCAAACTTCTCCCATGTGCGCTGTTAGCTCAGCCATCGCCATGTTGAGAGCTGTGTTGAGGAAGTAGATATGCACTAAATGTCAAATTCAGCACTTTTAAAGTATTTAAACATGTTTAACTAGAAACCCAAAATACAAGTTTGAACCCGAAAATGAGCATCATATCTTCCCTTTAAAAGTTGAAAATGTCAATGCCAACCTGAAGCAAACTTGGGTGTCACACTTACTGGATTGGGCAAAATGTTGCCAGTGAACATATTCAAGGGAGCATTACAACCCAATTGCCAAAGCAAAATTATGGAAACAGGGTGATTTTTGTCGTCTGGATTCACCTATAGATTGAGCACAGGCATAAAAAAGGCAAACTACACACTTTAACAAACAAATTCCCACACTTGCGCACACCTACACACTTTAACCACAGCATCTAAAGCTGTCTTCTCTTTCTCCCAACGCACCAGGAAATGTTTTTCTTCTCTGAGGCGGCCTAAGTGGAATGGTCCACTGAAGCCAACCCTCAGTAATTAACTGTCACAACGCTTCAAAACTAACAAATGGACTTTGTGTCAAGGAGGGCCCATTAATTTACTGGCCTCCACTCGTTGATCCAGAGCCTATTATCTCCATTACGGCAGGCTTTCATGTCTGGGCATCCTCTCCTGTTAAACCTTTGATTTCTCTGTCTTACTTTGCACAGATTCCCTGGAACTTGCAGAAAGGCCTTGCGGAAAATGTGGAGAACCACGTGCAGACACACGCTCTTCTTCAGCCACTTAAAGGTACATGCACTATATGAACCCACACATGCTGTAAGCTTCTGGACGCACTCACGTCATCTCTCATAATTGCATTAGAAAATCACAAAGGCATGACTTGTACTGTAATGTAATAAGCAGTGATTCTGGGCGCAGAAATATGCACGGACCGATACCCTTCACACGAACACACACAAATGATTAAATTCTCACACATATATTCCCCTGCACACTCCACAGACTTCTGTTTCCCTTCCAGTCAAACATATTTAAAAACTCATACTGCACTTTCACATTGGCATGACGACCTGAGGGGAGAAATCTTCCATATGTGACACTAATAAGTGCTGCTCGGAAGGAATGGAGAGCCATTTTTCCAAGAGGCATAAATAACTACATAACACGCCGACTATGGGATCCGTGTGATTTGTGATACAGCCCACATTTATTGCTCTTCAAAGGTAACATATTACCAGGGTTCTGCAGACAGAAAGAGACTGGGAGACTGTACTTTAATGGTATTGAGATCTGGTTGGTCTTCCTTACTGAGACCAATGCATTTTTGATACTCTTCAATGCATTATCAGTGGCTCGCTGTGCTCTCAGGCTCCGGAAACATTTCCATCATCTGAAGTAATTTCAGCTTCCAATTGGGGTTTTAAAAAGGTAATATTATATTATTGGATATTAATTATTGATGTATTAACATGTGTGGGACTTTAATTTTGTAACTTGTTGATATGGAGCACATGTTTAACTCCCTATACAATAGGATAGTAACAATACATCATAATTAATTAACTGATCATATGTTTGTATGTAAACTCTTAATCTGTAATCTAAAAGCTCCACCTGTAAAAATTACCATAAAATGGAAATACTCAAGTAAAGTACGAGTACCAAACAATTCTACTGTAGTACATCTACTTAGTTACTTTCCAGCACTAAAGTTACCTCAATATTTAGCCATTTTGGTTTTATTTGCACAGGTTTTGAGAAATCCCTGTCTCCACCTCAATACAATATTAATTAATACAATTATGTTTGTGGTGCTTAAAGCATTTTAAAGTTACCTCACAAAAATGAAAAGTAACCAAAGCTGACAAGGTGCTTATATCTTATTTAGAAGAATCCAAACAGAATGTGTCATCCTTCTGTGAGTCCTTAATTTTAATGACTCCCTCTCCATCCACTGTTTATGGTGATGATAAAATCTCACACCCGCCAAAACTAAGAAAACCTCCTGGTACCGAGGGGAAAAAAAATCTTTTCAGACTCTCCAAAAGCAACCTGGAAATTATGCCAATCCAAAATGATCCGAGGCTGAGGCCCAGGGCATTACGATACAACAGCGCTTAATCACCTGTGCTACACGCATTCCATTAAGAAAACATCTGGCTCATTGATGCTTGCTTGCTCTTCCAGCCATAATTCTTTCTCACAATTTAGAATGGCTCTTCCATAAATCAAGCATGCTGCATTGTATTTCTGACATCACTCTTGTCTTATCTAGCCATGCAGATAATTGTGTTTATTTGCTCCGGTTTTGAGATATCTGTCTCTTACATTTTTACTTCCACCCCAAGAAAATGGAGGTGCATGGACTTTTTTTTTTATCATGCTCACAGTATTAACAAAACGTGTGTCTGACATTCCTAATCTGACCTAATGGGTAACTTTAGTAAAACGAGGTGTGAAGTGCATCACATTTGCAATGTACTTGTGCTACATACTGTTCTTGTAACTTCCAACCTATGCACAATTCAACACAACAATGCTTTACCTTGATAACAGATTTAGTGTGAGGTGTCTCTTTAAAGATTAAACCAGGCTCTTTCTAGGGAGTGATGAGAGGCACATCTGTGTTAATGTGCGTGTAAATGTGTTAAAGAATGTTGTTTTCAGCCCTAATAGTAGTTATACGTGGGTAGGTTGATGAGGGCATTTCAGGCATTATACTGACTAGGCATAAGCACTTTTGCATAATATTGTACATTATACATCTGTCTGTGAGTGTGTGTGAGTGTGTGTTGTTTGGTCAAAGTGTGTCTGGGTCTAAAATGTGATGCAGATCAATCTGACTGCCCTTTTAGAGTACTGCCTCTCAGGCCAGGAAGCTACAGTGAAGTTCACTGTGTGTACTTTTAGTCTTTGCCAGCATGCCTACACATACATATCAAGGTGCAAAGGTCACAGGCACTTATTCTCACCAATATCATGGTGAGATGCTTGGTATATGGGTACCAATGATGATTTTGTAGAGCCTTACTGTCTTGGGTCAGACAGATCGTGATGTGTGATGACCATGTCAGTTTGTTTGGGATGCTGATTGTCAGGAACTGTTCATTTGCTCACCCTCAGCTCCATTGATGTAGTCAGTGGTGTATGTCTACACCTCTTTTTTCTTTTTTTTCTAAAATCAACAATCAACTCTTTGGTTTTACTGATGTCGAGCAGGTTGTTCTCCGAGCTCCACTCGGAAAGTTTGTTGGGTTCCTCTCTATATGAAGGCTCAGATGAAGAAAGAAATGACATTTAATATAATAAGGTCTACACGTGTGCCATAATGAAACTGTAATTCATAAATACTAAAACAATCATTCATTTAAGGTAGTTTGATAGATTTTTTTTATCCAACCTCATTCCATAAATACCCATCCTACTCTGCCTCTAGTTGGCTAGTACTTGTTTCCTTCTCTGCAAAATTGGTTAAGTTTATTGTTGATGAACAAGATTGGTGTAAGATTGGTAGGTTTAATGAATCGCACTCAGATCCATGTGGGTGTTTTCATAAGGATGGCAGCATTCTTGTATAGTGCGGCTATATGTACATTGATTATACAGATAGAATAAAATGACAGATCGGTTCGAGATTTAAAATTTGATGTGGTGTCATTATTCAATTTAATGCTCAGCTTAATATTGATGCAGCACACTGATTAACACCAGCATTCAGAATGCACTTCATATTTGTTAAACAGCAAAACATTTCACAGTAATTGTATTGGTACAAAGGATAACACGCAGCTGTGCGCCAGTAGACGAATAGTAACAGATACTGTTTGTGTTGGTCATATAATTGTGATTTTATCAGTGTTCTGACTCTTAACAGGACCACTAGAAACGTAAAAATACCTTCCAGTTAAAAATAATATTTAAGAATCTAGAGCATCAGCTTTTGAACACTTTTCACTTGTCAGTTTCAGTGTGATTTCAGGTTGGCCTCTGAATGTTCTCAGACAGTCAGTGTAAAATACAGATATTACACATTTCAGTGCTGTCCGCACGTTGTTCTCTATCTGTGTGACTTTCTCCATCCATCTGTCTCTCAATGCAGGAAGTTAAAGTGGATTTTGGGAAGGCCAAAAAAAAAATCCCTACACTCTCTTCCTATTCTATTTTACAGAGGGATTATAACCGTCCCAAAAAAAGATATTTCCTTCCTCTTAGCTGTCAGGTATGGATCTGTGTTGGATGATTTGGTACTGGAGATGTGACAAGGACATCAGGTAATCCTCTGAATATGAATTATTCTACCTACTGTTTCTCTCTTGAGATTCTTTAATTTGGGTCTTGCACTCTGAGGAGATCTCTGCTTCCCTTCCCTCTCTTCTCAAACTCTGTTCTGCCTCACTTCCTTCCCCGTCTTTCACTTTCTCCCTCTCGGACTTATTTAACTCTCTGTGTACGGGGTCATCAGAGGATAGAGGTAGGCGCTACAGAGGGAGAGAGCAGATTGAAGGGTGTGAAGACAGAGACAGATGGAGGAGAGGAAGAATTGTCTGAGCGTAAGGAAGAAAAGAGATCATGCTAACTATCTGTCACCTTTAGCCCCCTACGGCAGTTCTTAGCGTCTATTCCTTTCACTTGGTTGAGGATGTGTGCTCATAACGTCTGCGCTTGATGTGTTAATGTGCCTGAATGCACACATACATAATTTAGGCGTAACTGTGTCACTAAATGTGTGTGTGTGTGTGTGTGTGTGTGCCTAAAGAGCTCATTCTACCCATCAGGGGATATATGAGATCTGATGTGAATGACATCACAGGTCAGGGAGGTAGGTCCCCTCATATCAGGATTATACTGCAGCTCCTCTCTCCCTGACTATAATGACTCTGTTATAGACCTGTAAATATGAAATACATGTATCTGGGGGGGGGTTGGCAATGAGAGAAGACTTTATGTGGGTTTGTGCTTGGTTTCACTAAGGTGTTATTCTAGGAATTAAAACCACGTTTGAAGAACACATTGTTGTATTTCATATAAAAGAATTGTGTCTCACTATATGAGAACACACAAAAATCCCTATTTCATCCCATACGTCCAGTATTCTTTATCTGCATTCATTAGCCTTTTTATATGGCAAACAAATGGCACATTGGCACAGTGTGTGGATGCTTCTGTTTCATTCTTAACAAATCTAGTTGCTCCCATTCATGCTTGAGGAGTAAACAGCTGCAGCCATATGGCGAGAGACTGGGGGTGACATTAATGAGTGAGGTGGGTAAGAAGCAAATGTTACTGCCACCTACTTCTTGCTCTTGCCTCCATTTCCTCTCTCTCTCTCTCTCTCTCTCTCTCACTTTTTTGTTCTTTCTGTTGCTGCCCTCACCTTTCTCTCTGCCTTGTGTTTTCAATTTACGATGTGTTTCTCTGCCTTGTTAATTCCCTACCTCTCTGTCCACTCGTCTCACAACCCCTTGAACAAGCTCATCTCTTTTACTCTTCTCCCATCTCCTCCTCCTCCTCCTCCTCCTCCTCTTCCTTCTTCTCCTTCTGTGTCACACAATCAGAGACTCTCCCCCAGCCTGCCAGAATACCTGTGAGACCAGAGCCCTCCATCCAGAGCCTGTCTTTCTGTCTGCAACACACGCTTACACACACACACACACACACACACACACACACACACACACACACACACACATACACACTGTAGGCTCAAACACACCTTTAGTTTCACATGAATTCATGCAAGAAGACAGAAAGACACTAACATACACACATATATGTCCACAGGGTTGCACGAGCAGACACAATCCTGTACTAACTGCTGCAGGGACACACACATTCATCCAGACAACCTCTCTCCACATTCATGCGATTACTCACACACACCGTTGCAGAGACATAATACATACATTACACATATTCGTGTGCTATAAAACACGCACACTTACACAGAAACACGGTTAAATACAGAATACACACGTCCATGCACAAAAAGCTCTTCTGGACAATTTGCTCTTAAGAGAGAGTTCCACCTTTCCCGATGGTGTTTTCCATCTCTACCCCATAATACCACGTAGGGAACACAAGAATGGTGAATGGTCAGCTTCATGTGTTTCCTCCTTTAAGTTTCTGATGTCAGTGGAGATTGGTGATAATAAAGACATACATTGTAGAAAGCCCTGTAATCTTCTCTTTTTCAGGTGCATCACACACTGTGATAAAAGAGAAATTCATTTTCAGGCTTAATACTCTTTCCCACACAACTCCGCCAAATATTCTAAATATCAATATGTATGTGTTTGCATATGCATCGAGAGATAAAAACGTGGCGAAAACCACCCCGAGCGCTCTACGCTACTCACCATGAAAAAAGTATTTTACCAGCATGAACCTCGGAGCTTCATCATCAAAACACTATACAGCCACCTCTGGCAGCGTGCTCGCTAACTCCACTTTCTGCTTGCTGTGAAGAAGTGATGTATAATGTATGGTATATGGAAGTATCTTGTTATTTTTATGACAGTGCTTTGTTTGTGGTGGTTTTCACCAAGATGTGGACAGCATGAGGCGATCTATCTTGTAATCAAGTGAGACGGGTGTAGGTACATACCTCACTTGATTGTGTGTGGTTGTCTTGTGTGTGAGAGTGCATAGTGATGATGTGGTTGTGAGACTGCTGGTCTATCTGTAGGGATGGAATTTGTTTTGCAAGTGCGCAGATTTTGGCATCAAACCGGACAGCTGACGATTGTTTAAGTTTCGGGAAAATTATCTATCAACCTAGAATGTCAATTCAAGAAAAAGCTAGACTCCCTGCTGATTACCATAATCTCACCTGTATTCCTTCTAATTTAGTTTCCAAAATTGCCTCTATCGTTCCACTTACCTCTTCATTATTTCTTTCTTCATCACTTTCCCTTCAGGACCATTGTAGGGCCAAAGGGATATTGAAAAGACACAGCGGTCGTGAACTTTGCTTACTTTCACTTTTGATGAGTTTTCTTTTCTCAATAGCTCCTACCTTTCTACATATTCTCCCCACGATTTTTTGTCCCCACTTAATTTAGTATCATTATCTGTTTCCTCACTTCTTTCAATCTCTTTCCACCCTTCAATTTTTTGTTATGATTATGCTGTGTGTCATAGAGTGCTTTCACACTTTTAGTTCAGTTCATTTGTTCTGTACTTTGGGGAAAAAAAAGATACATAGTTGCATGTAAGTTTTGTGTTCACACTGAATTACTATAAACAAACTAGAAGACTTACACAATGTCACAGTGATTTGCATTAATTAGACCGTTTTTGGGACTGTCATAATCAGCCCTCTGGTGGCCAAAAAGGGCTTACAATGAAACAACTGATTACGAGGATGATCATTTTTATTATTAGTCGAGACTGCAACTGGAGACATGACTAGTGTTACCTGCAACATATTGGATGTCCCCCAATTTTGCCTCTCCATTCTAGTGTCCTTCCTTCCCTCCTCACCTTCTCTCCCTTAGTATCTTCCGACCTTTCACTTTTCTCCGCTTTTCTGCCCAAAATATCCATCTTAGACTCAGAAATAAGCGTCTGACTTTCATATCTGTTATTTTCTTGCCTCAAAGGTTAAGTTCAGTAGCTTATCGCGGTTCTTCTCTCTACTTGCTCTGTTTTAACTGAAAAAAAAGAAGAAAAAAAATCAAATCCACCCCACCACTGTCTCTCTTTCCTCTATCCGTTCAGTGGCTGCAGGGCTCTGTTAGCATTCTGTTGAGGTGCTTCCATTAAATGTCACCTAGCTGGAGATAGAGAGAAGGGGAGAAATAAATGGATGGGTTCATTTTCTTATGCCACTGACTGTCTGTTAATGTCTAAGGAATCCAATACTCCTATCTGATCTGTGACAGACTTTGACTCAGATAAACAAAAACATGCATGCAAGGCAAAAGTGCTTAAAACCACCCACCCTTTACCCGCCTAATCCCAAATGCTATGCTCCGGATTGATTTCTTGCTTCATTGCTATTCTGCGCCTGCCTGTTTGTCGTCACGCTCATGTTTAAATGGATTGTTTATAAAGTTTAAGTTAACATAAGAGTTTATGTGTCCAGACAGATGGTGCGAGGCTAATGGAGAGAAACTGACCTTTCAGCTAATGGAATTACAAACTGCCCCCATGATCTGTCTGTTACTGATGTGTGTGTGTGTGTGTGTGTGTGTGTGTGTGTGTGTGTGATACGGAGACAGTGTTATACAGTGAGTTGAGCTTACAGTGTGTATACTATCGGCTTGTGTCCGAGCATATGTTTTTTGGGGGCCCACATGAGGGTCAAGCCCATGCATTGTTCACTACTCGCTTTCACTTAGAGAAAGCAGACTTCATGGAAGAATTTGAGTCATACTAGTGACTTAATAACAAGTAAAAAAACAATCATAGGAGGAAAGAGGAAAGGCATTTCTTCCATTTGTACCCACTCCTGCTTAAAAATGTTCAGTTGTGTTTACAGCAAAAAAAAAAGCATTCCGCAAATACATTTAGTGGCGAGAAAACCCAGAGTCAGAAATACACATCTGTCTCCAGGAAGTCATTCATTCAAAAATCAATCAGCACAAACCTCTGTTATCTTAAATTGAACTGGGAACGCATACAAGCAGTTATAATGGAATTTGTTTCTACGGTGATTTGTTAGGTTGTGTTTGGACTCTACATTGTCATCACAATGCATGTAATAACCCCAAGGCACCCATACATTGAACACTGTGAGGACATAGCAGTAGACATTATAGAGGTTTCCTATCATGTATTTGTCTTTTCCACAGAATTTGAGTGTTTTGTTGTTGCTCTCGACTCCTCCACTTTTCAATACCTCTATGTAATCCGACATTCTGCTCTTCATTCCTCTCCGTCGGTTTCCTCCCATCACCCCATCTTTATTTCCCTGCATTGCACTAACCTCCGGTAACATTTAGGGATCTATTTTACCACTGCAACCATAAAGACCAGTGATAGTGTGTATCCAAACACACCTCCAATCCCATTTTGTTGATTTAGGTGCATTGTGATGTGTGCAAAAAAAAGTTAAATAAAGTAAAGTATAAATTGGTTGATGTGGTGATTCATTCAAAAAATGTCTTCTCACATTGCTGGTCTCTTATATTCATAGGAGGAAAGTAACTAAGTACATTTACTCAAGTACTTTACGAAAGTACAATGTTTTGATGTGCTTGTACTGTACTTTACTTGATCGTTTCAAGTTAATGATACTATACTTACTACTACTATTACTACTCCACTACTTGTTAGAGGGAAATATTGTACTTTTACTACACTTCATTTATCGGACAGCTTAAGTTATTAGTTATTTTTTGTTTTATTATTTTTCCTAAAAATGTGATATTCTTATGAAATACAATATATACTTACATCTTAAAATCTTTCAATCACAGTTGTTCACTAAATGGAGGCGTGTCTAGACAGCCTTCTCCAAAGTAAATTTGTGGTCCATGATTTATAGAGTGGCTTTTAAAGTTAAAGTTTTGGATATATATGAAAAGTCAGGTTGTGTCATGTTTTCTATGCAGACTTATTTGCAAGACAATAAAACCAAAATTTGAAGTTAGTGATACTGGTGTAGGCTAAGAAACTTGATTAGGTAACTGTATGTTTCCCTGCAAAAATGCCAAAAGATTTATATAAAGAAGTAAACAGAGTTATTCCATTATTTCTATCTGCTACCTGAATAGTTTGCTCAACCTGCATTGGCGGTTTGTCTCCTCGTCTTAAGTAAAAAGTAGTGATGGAGGGTTGATTCCTGTCCATTTTGTGGTGTGAAGGCCTCAGGGAGAACCAGCAGTCCATCAGCATGTGGTAGAAGTGTCAGACAGAAAGGTGACAGAAAATATATTTTCTCTGCCATGCTAGTCTCTCACGAAAGAAATGCTCATTGTTTCACAACAAAGGCAGCAAAACCCTTTCAGCTGTTGAAATAGTATTTCAAAAAAATTGCCCTGATGAAGTCTTTAATTGGCTTTCACAGTATTAATTTATCATATTAATTATTTTCCCTCTAAATTACAAACAGTACATCAGTTCACCATGGCTGCCATCCGTATCGCCAACAAGAAGATAATTTACATACAAAATGCTTCTACATGAGAATCTTTCCAGCCACAAGCTTCTGTTATTTTCAGATTACTGGGACTTTTCATCTCAACAGTGGCATTATTTGATATTACTTGACATCCTTGTGTCCTCCATGACATGTTTGATGCATGAGCTATATGCTTGAAGCCCGGTAACTAAAGAAATCTCTTAATTTTGCTGTCAGATGCTTGACGGATGAAAATAAATGGGAATGGGTATTCCAGATCACCTCCCAAAAGTGCCGTAGTCTATAGAGCCACAATGAAAATGTCACCAAAATATGCTGCTTTGTGTCTTAACTGATCTCAACGTCAAGAGCATAAACTGTACAAGAGAAGTGGACATAGTCACCTCGATGTCACCTGTTGGTTAGTTGAGGACCATTTTAAAGCCTTGACATAAAACAAAATGTACTTACCGAAATAACCTAACAGCCGACTCCTTAGAGTGTGTTTTTAGTACAAGCAAATGCTGAACAACACCGTCGACGCCATGGTAGCGAGACCCTGAAAGTGACACGTGATGCTGTGGTAGCAACTTGTCAATCCCAAGTTAGGCACGCCCTAAAGCTTACCTTGCTTTACTGTCTATTTTACTCTAAATGGGACCATTATTTGTTAAACTAGCATCATGCTGTTTTTAGGAAGACTACCAATTGAGACCATGAGCTCATGAAGGTAAATGTTTACTGAGGTGATAAATCAAATTGGAAATAGGGTAATTTTCTTCATAGACTTATTTTTGTAACCCGTGGAGTCGCCTCCTGATGGCCATAAGAAAAAATACAAGTTTAAGGCACTTATTGGGTTAAGAACAGCGAGTACTTGTATTGCTTTCATAAAGAAAAAAAGGATTTACTTTACTTTCTCTGCACCACAGTTCACTTATGCCCCTCTCTGTTGTATTGAGAAAGTTGGAAGAACAAGCAAAAAAAAAAAAAAAAGAAGCGAGACAAGATGCAACTAATGGTGTTTCAGAAAAGATGCAGGTCTGTCATTTCACTACGAGAGAGATTGTAGTGGAGGGTTAAATGTATAGTTTTGCAGCAAAATGGCACACTTGCCTTTTCCGAAAAGCAGAATGAAGCCGCTACAACCGTTTTTTCCCAAAATCAACCAGACTCTTAATAGCAGACCACCTCAAGGTGTCACTCAGAGAGAACCAGGACATTCTGATGTTGCATTTCAAAATGAAAGCCCTTCAAAATCTAATTCACGAGCTAACTTCAAATCGCATTGATGAGTCAATTTGTCTAATTTCAGATTAGATTTTAGAGGAAACGGTGCATAATTACAAAATCATTTCACTTCAGGTTAAGCATGTAAACGGGCTGCACTAACAGCTGGCTGACAAACACCAGCTAAATCCGCTTTTTTCACAAAATCTACAACTAATCACAATCTTACCTAATCATCAAAAGAAATGCATCCATACATTTAGCCAAAATAGAAAGGAAAACCTTTAACACTCAGCAGATACAGTTTAAAGGAAAACAGAGTGCATGAAAACAATGTAAATTTGACAGCATTGGTTACATATCCCCCTCAAAAATAAACATAGAGAAATATATTTCCAAATTCTATGAAACAATGTGAAATGAGAGTGAGAGAGTCCGTAATCTGCTGGGTGAAAATACAGAAACAAAACGTATATATGCCTTGAGGTCTAGTCCTTTAAACCTGATGTGCAGTGTGTGTAATCGTAGTATGTATGAGTATAATCTATATACAAATGCTGTGTATCCTTTCCATCCCACTTAAATCTGTCATTAATTATTCATCATTGGATTCATCAATTTTGGGATGTTGTTGTTATTCATTGTCTCTTTTCTTTAGACATTGTGTCATTTACTTGCTTTTTCAACAATGTCATCCATTCATCCAAAAAGTGTGTTTGAATTAGACAGAAGAGAGGAGTGTGCAAAAGAGAGTCGGAGAGAGTGAACAAGGGGGCGAGCGAGACACTTTACAAGCCATCGTCTTTCTCGTGCTGGAATGCAAGCATGCTCATCCTGCGTTACCATAGCAACAGCACCCCGTTAGGTGGCAGGAGAGTGAACGAATGAACAGGCAGGCGTGCGGACAGGAACGAGAGGAGCGGAGAGGAGAGGGAGGGCGTATGGAGAAGGTGGGGATGGAGAGATGAAAGATGAAATCACATGAAGAGAGAAGGTGGGGAAAACAATACAAGTAAGCATAGTGCTGCCTTTGAAGGAAAAGGAGATAAGGGAGCAAGGAGGCTGTGAGAAGTAGGTAGTAGTACTAAGAATGACAGAGAGGAGAGAAGAGGTAGAGTGAGATGTGAATGACAAAGTGCTAAGGTAAACTCGATAGCTGTCCCATGTTTACCTGTTTCTTCATTCATTTCTTGAATGAAACTTTTATCAGGAAGTGTTTTTCTGACTGTAGCTTAACATCAATCATGAGTACAACACAGAATAATTGACTGGAATTACTCAGTGTGAAAAAACAACAACAAAAAAACAACTGCAGAGTGATGAGTATAAAACAAATGATTTTATTAGTTCTGTGGAAAATGCTGAATTGTTGCAGTAGGATACAGGTAATTCCTCTCCCCTACACTGTTTTTTTCTTTACAAATCCACCCCCATTCTCCCTTTCCCCACTTCCCCATTTTCTGTCCATGTGTACACATGGCACAGTGTTATTGATACACACGCTATGGAAGAATCTGACAACTGGCACAAAGAGGAGAGGTCAGGGCAGGAGAGTAAGAGAGTAGAAGGAGGGTTTGCAACATGATGGACGAACAAGCAAAGGAGATACGAAAAAGTGAACGTCGGATCAGAAAGTGGAGACAAAGCGGGAAAAGAATGAGAAAGTATTTGGGAGGGAGGAGATTGTAAAAGTAGGGTGAGAGAGATTGATAGTTAGAGTGAGGAGAGGACAGGATGAGCGAGGATGATGCAAAGCAAAAAAGAGTGAAAGTGTGCTGGAACGGAGGGGATATGACAGCTGAGTCTCTCATGACGGCTGTAGAGCAGAAATGGGTTTTCAGATCACTCTCATGCACTCTGTGCCAATTTACATGCCTCTATGCCACCTACAGGCGGCACAGGGGGGAGGTGAAGAGGATAGGAGAGAGCAGCAGGGAAGGAGAGGAGAGCTGCTGCAATGTAAGGAGGGTAGACAATGCTAGGTGAGGAGAGGAGAGGTGGGAAGTGAAGTGGAAGTGGGAGAAGGGATGAGATGAGAGGAAGCGAAGGAGGTTTGAAAGAGAGGGAAAGGGAATGTGCAAAAAGAGGCGAAGGACAGAAGCGGGAATAGAAGAAAGAAGTGATATTCTACACACAATGTTGTGACATCCTTTTACTGCAGCACAGGCGTCAGGGTGGATGAGGAGGCATACAAAGCCCAGGACCTTGACTGGCAGGGTTTGTGTCCTGCATCCTCCTGATGTACGGTTATGGTTTGGGAAAGATTGTGATTTTTGGTTCACCTTGTCTGCCAAAGGCTTAAGTTAGGCTGACACAAGAACTGGTTGGTGAGTCAGTCCTGTTCTCTGCGAGCAAAAAAACAAAAACAAAGAAGGTACAAGACATTTGGAACAGACAGAAATTACAAGCAAAACAGCCAACAAATGGCAGCAACTTCTATTATTAAGGAATAAATATGTAAATTATGTGGTTAATGTGAACCCCAGGCTAAAAAACGTCTCTCTGTCCGCAAGTCTAATAAGAACAAGGCTGCACGACCACACATCGTGCTGATTTCCTGTGATGAAGCCATATCGCTGCTTCACCACTCAATATAGTCATCACAAATGAGATGCCGCCAAGGCAAAAAAAAAGAAAAAGCAGCATCATATCTCTTATTTTAGGGTCTTTTCTTATGTAATTGTCAACATCTGTGCGTAACAATGTGATTTTACACTTTGTCCCTTGAAGTGTGGCAGAGAAACGATGCTAAGGGTTTGGTAATTAGATGAAGTGCTCTCTCATTCTCTCTATCTCTCCCTGACTCTGCTTTGCATTTGTTCCCCCTCTCTCTGTCTCAATCACATAACATGACTATCTCTGTGTGCTCGCTGCCTGTTGTCTCCTCTGCCGTTACCCTCTGGCTCCCTCTCATTTTGACAAACTAGGACATGAAAATAAGCCTTCACCGTGCCAGGCGAATGCTAAATACAGGGCCTCTTTTCTTGAGCAGTGCCTCTTTAATCAACTTCCTCTTATCTCTGCCTTGCATCCCTTGTTTCTCTCTTTTCAGAATGTAATGGAGGAGAAATCTGCACACCGCCAACGTCTTCTCCTCTCAACGCTCTTCCTCCTCCATCCTTGCTTGCTTGTTCATTTGTCTGCCGTCGTGTTTCTCACTCTCTCTCCCTCGATCTCTGTCGTTCCTCTCACCACCTTGCTTATTCTCTGCCATGCTGTATCTTTTTCTGTCTCATTTCCTCATGCTTTTCCTTGCTTTGCCTGTTGCCTATCTCCCTCTTGCCTTGCTGTCTTTCTTCTTCTCTGTATCTCATCCCTCTTTGCTCACCAATTTCTGCATCCCCTCTCCCTTTTTTCCACTTCTTCCTCTTCCGTCTACCTCCTCTCTCAACCTCTGCAATTGGCTTGCTGCTCTCATTAATAGTAACTCCATCATTTATACCAGCAAAATATCAAACTGAAAACAATTCCAGTCAACGGAATCGCCACCATCAGGGGACTTGCCCCTGGAGTAAATATGCGATCATTTACCAGGGAATATGGCAGAAGTGTTATAAGCATGCCCTAGCTTTACACTGGTGGAAAAAACACAGTGAAAAAGCCTGAGGAGAGATTACATCAATCTATATTTTATTTTTTTTTCTGTGCGTGCGTGCACACTATGTTGTACAAATGCACAGTATATAGGTCACTTGTTGGACCTCATTTTATAAAGAGATTTATATTTGTGTATATGCTTGAAAGAGAGTGAAACTCCACCTGAATTCAAAGCACTGACTTGTCATAAATAACCACATTCTCCTCATTTCTTTCCATACTCCTTCCTTCCTTCCCTTCCTATGTTATTATCTAATCTAACTTTGTTGTTTCCCTATCTTTTGTTCCTGCCCGTTCTTAGTTTCCTGTTTCCACAGCAATATCCATTATGGTGTATGTGTGTGGTATTTATGTATTGGCTAATAAATCCCAGTTGAATGGATTCAGGCCAGACTCCTATCGACTCCAGCATGCTTGCTTAGCATCAATTAAGTTTGCCGTGAACCACAAGGCCGTTTTCTCTGCTATCATCTCTGTATTCTCACCCTCTGTGTCTCAGTGGTTTCTGTTTGTTACCTTTATTTTACCCTCTGCTTTCCAGCTTCTTCTCCTTCTTTCTACTCTGTCTTTCCTTTGTTGTAAACATCAATGTTGACCCTTCTGTCTCTCCAACTCTCTCTACTCTACTGATTTGACCTTCTGTGTTTTGTACTTTTAAAAACAGGGACGAAACTCTTCGGTTGTGTTGAGAACTCAAACCGAGTGGGTTATGTGATAAGAGTGACTAGTACGAATTTAAAAGTGAATGGGACTGTTGATCATGACACCTTTCAAACTAGTTGTGCCCTGTGTAGTTATGCATAGTCTTAATTTAAAACATCAGCAAATTGAGGAAGAGAAAACGGGTTAAAACAGACATGTTGTGCTTGTCGCCATGTCTTAGAGCAGATCTTAACCAAAAGTGGATTTAACGAAAGTAATGACCAGAATCCTTTTTGATCGAAACATTCTGCGGTACAAGATGTCTGTCCATCATTATTCATGACAGATGAGGTAAGTTAAAGACTTAATGATGCTCACACAACAATTTCTTCGCAAGCTCTTTGTTACCATTACAGGAGATAATCAATGCTTTCAAATGCAGTGAAGTGCAGTCAATCACTGGAATGAAATTAAATGTAGTTTTCCTCAAGCAGGATGACAGACCACCAACATGTCCATGATTTAAAGATCATGTTTGCAAAAAAAAGAGAAGGCACCCCATTTAACAAGGCTGAGTCCTTACATCAGCAGGTCAGACGTCTGATCCTTTGCTGTATGTCGTCCTCTCTCCCTCCACCTTTCCATTCTCGATCTGTCATCTCATTTTCAGGTTCTCCAGCAGCCTGACAATGAAAGCGGTAAAAAGAGGACAAAGTTAAGGTTCACGGCATAATAATCTAGAGATACACATTTTGTATATATCCCTCCATGTCTCTCATGCTCAGCTATCTCTCTCGCTGTCTGTTAGAGGCTTTATATTTTTGGATTGTCTGTCCGTCCGGTCCTTCTCAGCCCGGTCCGCCCACGCCTTGATCCTTCTTCAAATTTGGCAGGAACGTCTACTTGCACTCAAGCTTGAATTGATGAGATTTTGGTGGTCGAAGATCACTGTGACCTCGCAACAGTAAGGCCATAACTCATATGCTAATCAAAAGAATTTCACACAAATGCTTTATTAGATAGAATGTTGAAGTGTTGACATTTTGGACAGACAATGGATGTAAACTGCAACGTGACTGGTTGCCGGAGGCATACAACACAAGGCAGTGATTCTAGTTTGCTGTATTGTTGTTTTCCCTATTCCCATCACATTCTCATCCATGTCTCTGTGTAAGTAAAGGCCTCAGACAATTACTCTGTGAAAGGGGTCAAACTCATGTCAAACACTTGTCCTCCCACTCTCACTCAACCCCCACCACCCCCAACCCTTTATTGCCCTCTTTCTTTCTCCCACTGGGGTCAAACATTACACTGCCGCTATCAAAGAGGATCGGACCAGCAGCCACTAACATATCAGGTCGAGCCCTCCCTTTCGTGCCTCTACTTTCTTCTTCTCCTCTCCCTTTCCTATTCGTGCCTCTGTGTTCGTCTTCTGTGTGTTATCCTTATCATAATGGAAGGATTAAATTATGTATTAAACTGAGCTATATTGCGGATGTCCAGGGGATGTTACGGAGTGGCTTAAACACTGCCCCTATGAATTAATGTTTTAAAAAGGGTAAAGGATTTCTCAAATCCCAGAGACACCCTGCCAGTTTGGGAGCACTGATAAGTCCAAAGGGCAGGAGACAATTAAACCTGAGGATTTGATCCATGTAGCCAAGGCAGATGGGGTAACGACAAACTGAGAGAGACTGGGTGATAGACGTAGTTGCCAGACTGAGAGACACGCTGAAACATATTGGGAAGGCAGAAGAGGAGACAGATTGACAGATTCAACAGTTTCCTCTACACCTGGCAACACAGTAAAATGCATCTCATATCCAGAGGTGATTTAGCTGGATTATATTTGCCCATGGGATTAAATTATGTCTCTGCTATAAACACAGCAATCTTCGTTCTCCCACCAAACACAGGTGTCACTTCCTGTTGTATAATTTACTTCTTTTCAAATTGACAGGAAACGTCTTGTATTGTATAAGTATGCTGACCATAAATGTTTTACAAGCAGAGATTTACATATCCCCATATCACCTGCTTGTTTTTCCTGTGCTACTTGATTATTCTCACACAAAGTTGTTTACAGTTCAATTCTATACATTGGTCAATGTGAAGTTCTTCTTTCAATTTTACGAAATGCATAGGGCCCTAAATAAGCTTTCTATCGAGACTACAGCCATGCTAGCAGCTCTGTGGGGCTATGCTTAGGCACAGTTGTGCTTCAAGCTAAATCCTAACATCAGCATGCTGACATAGTTGCAGTGACTGCTGAGATGCTGAAGTTAAGCAGGTATAATGTTTACCACGTTCACCATCTTGGTTTAGCGTGTTAGCGTGTTAGCCAGCTCGAAAATGCTAATTTGCTGTAATCACAAAGTACAGCTGATGCTCATGGGAATGTCATTAGTATTTAATCATAAATCAAACAGAGTGAACCTTTAAGCTGATAATATAATTAGATGAAAAAATAGAAATTTACCAAAGTTATTACTCTTAAATCTTCGGGGGAACATGAATGTACGTACCAAATTTTGCTGTAATGCATCTATTAGTTGTCAAGACATTTCACTCAAAACCACTAATTTCAACCTCATAGGTACGAGGGGAAAAATCAGAGGATCACCAAGTCAGTAGGATTCATCCACTGGTGATCATAAATATCTGTAGAATCATGCTCAGTTTAATGCTCTAAAAAATATTTAAGAGTTTAATTGCAGTCATGTACAAGTTAATGCAGCTGTGGATTAATTCTGAAACACTGATACAGAGTCAAACAAAAAGTTGCAGAATTTCCCCCCTGAGTGTAGTAGGATGCTGGCAGTACAATTTTAATAATAGGGTGTAAAAGATCAACTCCTCTTTTTGTCCTCGTGTCTCCTGATGATGATTGAGGAAACAAAAGACTGGCAGACTAAGACAATGATCCCTGTTGAGCCAGAGATATACAATGAAAGAAAAGACAGCGCATATTTCATAACTACCATCATAGATTGTTTTTGTATTACAGAACAGCTCGTTTTGTATTGTGTCTGGCTTAATAAGTGATTTTATCTGATTCAAGAGACCTGACCTGGGCCTCAACAAATTGATGCCTCAATGTTTGGAAATTACACAAAAGAGATATAAAGGTTTGATCCCATTGTAACACATTAATGATGAAGATGTGAAATTAGATTTTTGAAGAAGGGGTTTTACCAATCATGCCTGACAAGACAGTAGAGGATTACATAAAATACATCAAAGTCTTTGAGCATAAACACACTACAAGGTACTACAGTACTTCATGGAACTTTCATAGAATCATTAAAAAAGAGTAAAACATGTTTTAGTTGAACATCTTTCTTATTATGACTTGAATCTTAATATATGTGTGTGTGTGTGTGTGTGTGTGTGTGTGTGTGTGTGTGTGTGTGTGTGTGTGTGTGTGTGTGTGTGTGTACTGCAATTATTGAAATTACTAATTAATTTGGCCTCTAGAGGCAAATCACCAAACAATGTCATGTGAAATCATGTCTCTGCTGGTTTCTGTTGAAATACTCTGTACCTCTCCTGTACTGACATAAACACATTCCTTTAACTAGAGTTTCAAATGTTGCATTAAATTGCCCTTTTTAGTTCTGGAGTGGTATGAATGTCCCACGGGAATTTGTGCTAATATTTGATATGTTAATATTTGTTTTGCTTGAATGAATAATGCAGAGAAACTGAAGAGAGGATTGGCACACACTGGTGTTTGTATTCATAATGATTGTTCTCTGAAGGCTTTTATTTCTCCCTTTGTGGCCTTTGTTTTTTGAGGCTCCGTATTACCATTAATACCGCTGTTAGCAGCATAACTAATTCATACACATATATACAAAAGCAAATATGCATCAATACTTGCACACATATTAGTTTTATGGAAAATAATATTACAAACACTATTTCACTGCATCATTCTCTCTTTCTGCACATTTACACAGGCAAATGCAAACACGCAATGACTGTGAAGCTTGAAGGTTCAACCACTAAACACTAAAGCATCTCACCAAAACTCAACAATTTGCATAGTACACAGAAACGCACAAACGATTGGTAAGTTTGATGTACATACTAATTCTACAGGTACCGGGCAGAACAAAGCATGCAGCAAACAATCAGAGCTTGATTGTAATTCTCTGTTAATTCCCATAATCACTGTTATAATAACATGCTGCTAATTCTGTATACTTTGGCCTTTGTGCTGCAATTAAGAGCAACAATGGTGATTACCATAATCACGTTTGAAAATACACTAGCTTCAATATTTTACATGTATGCACTCAGTGCACCATTCACTACACTCTCAAATGCATTCTAAGCTGTCAGTTATTTGAATAATAGTTTATAGCTGATATATCTGAGGCCTCAATGACATGTCAGTCAGGTCTTAACAAGTAGGTCTAACTGTGCTCGTCTGAGCTGAGTAAAGTTATGCATTAACAGTATTCCTATCTCATGTTATGTGATCTTTTCTACTTATAATTTAACAGATCCAAGACATTAGACAGAGACAAATATAGTGGAGGCAGCAGACGAATACTAGATTTGAGTTCATATGTGTTTACTCCAGCCCAATAGCTCTATGAATTACATTCACACTGGACAATTCTGCATCCCAGCATTTATGTGCTGTGCCAACATTCAGTGCAATCAGGAAGCAATGTGCCCTTACGAGTTGAGCCAGTAAAATCATTCATATCCATACTTTAAATAAGTGTAATTAATTGTAGTTATGTATATTGCAAAGATACAGTACAGGAGGTGTTACAGTACATTCAAAATATATTTGCCACAAACATAAGTAATATGTGAGATACAATGCCATACGATGTGCTTTTTAAACTAGAGAAAATATATAAAAGGAAAGAAAAATCATGTTACACTCTAATAAAAGTCAAATGTACATACACCATAAGTGCAAATATGCAAAGGACTCAGTGAAACCTGTGGTAGACACAGGCTCACATGCACTACCAACATATTTAAATGAAAGATATGCTATTATGCCTCTTTAAAACAACCCGAAGGTCAACAAACTAGCCAAACGTCACCACAAAGTGTTCAAGGTAGATCAAAAGACACAAATCCAGTTAAAAAGCAATATAATGAATTATTGCGTTTCATATGTAAATATATTACATTAGGTTGTTTGCCCACTAAGGAATAAGCAAATAAACTGCCATTCAACTTTATTGCAGCTTTATACCCAGAACATAAAGCAGCTTCACCCTGCGTGTTATGTGTTGTGACTGACCCCTGTAGCCACATTATAGTTTGATAGATCTTTGTCTAATGAGGATGAAATAGTTTTGACCTGTGAGCTTGTTCTAGACTCAACTGAGTACCGTAAATAAACACTTATTAGCACACTTATTTTTAATTAACTGGCTCAAAACAATAATTAGCATATGATTTTTATTAATATGGAAGTGGGCCACCAGCATCACTCATTAAGTAAAGGGATTGCTGACTTGTTTTGCTCTTCTCAGTCTGATTTGATATGACATGATAAACCGTGAAGAAAAATGGGGGGGGGTAATTATGCATATGACGAACTGCTACCTCTGCCGAATGGATAAAAACAAGTATTCTCCCAAAGCAAAAGATAGGCATTCTGATGTGTTGATGTTTACAATCTTCGGAAATTTGACTATGCACTTCTCTAAGTGGAACTCCTGAAGATAAACCTTTATCGTAAGAAGGTTCAAGGTTGTCAGCTATATAGTATGTAAAGCTGCGTCATCAATCGTAAAAAAGTGTGCTTTTGCTGCACTGCAAAGTACCTCACTTCTTTTTCTCTTTTTCAGAATTTAGCTACATTAGGTTTTGACCAAAAAAAGCTAATAGATTCAAGAATACCCCATATCTTTCTTATAGCTGAGGCAATTATAGGGGACACTGCTTAATCAGCTGAATTCGAGAGGCCTAAAAGGATATTATCAGGTTGACTTATGCCCCCAATCCTATAGCTGTATACCACGAAAGTAGAAATTATATTGTCTCAGACCAATGATAAAGGGCAGCTAAAGGAGGGAGAGTTGGATAAAATAGTAGGGGTGTAAGGAATTATTAAAAAAGTCTTCATTGGTGATAAAAATGTACAATAATTAATTCTACATATGAGGCCTGTTCATTGAGCTAGCTTTAATGGACTGGACACAACAGTATTCATTAATTTCAATGGATTCGCTTGAGGAGGCCAATAACATCTGTGCAAATGTGCCGCTAACAGCTCAGATTTGGGCAACTTTTATATGCAGTGTGCTGACAAGCTCAGAGAGATTTACTTTCCCTTTCAATAACTTTTATTGAACGAAAAGGTGGAAGCAAACGGAGCAATAGAGATAAAATAGAGAGAAACTGCAGGAGCTATAGTGACTGAGTAGCTTTAGCGCAGCCGAGTTGGTTATGGAGCTAATAGTTAGTTCAGCGGTATAGCTGATTACCAACTTGCTTTTTGATTAGTCACTACCAGGCTTCCAAACCCACCGATGTTGTTTAGAGAAGTGAATGTCACTTTGTGGTGTGTCTACAGTTTAATACTGTGATCAAGAACGTGTAAGGTGGCAAGAGCTTGTCAGAGAGAGAGTGAACTCATTATAATCTGAACATTATAACAAATGATCATACTGCAAGGCTGACAAAATGTTTTTCTTTTGTAATCAACCTTTGAATTATTTGCAGAAATGTAGAGAATACACCAATATCTAAATGAATTTACTGCAATAATGTATGCTCAGAATATATATATAGTATATATTTGTTTTATATTTGTTATATATGACTGCAATTTAACAGCAAACATCTCCTGTGTATGTTTCAAATAAGAGATAAGTAAGAGTTTGTGCAATTATGCAACAATTAGAATTAGACCCAGCTTCCATTTATATGAGAAAAGCCTGAGAAGCACATGGTCCAATGGATTGTGGTTTACTCTAAATGTAAAGTTTGGATTCACAGCATTACATTTCATGTTCCCCCATGATATTTTAATATCTACATATGCAAATGACGGCTAATGTGTTGAAGCAGATGCTGTGGGTGTGCTTCAGCAATGAGGGAGAAGGAACCTCTTTTTTTAGAATATGTAGAAACGAAAGAAAGCCTTTGTGCCCCGTCGTGAGCTTCCACAGCGGTTTGTCTTTTTGAATCAATAAGGAAATAAAGTGGAAAATATATATAACAATATAATTTAACACAATATAATGAATTTATTTGGTAAAACGCATATATTAATGTAGTGACTGGACATTTACTTTGGTCACGCTGTGTATATAGATATATGTATATAGTCAGTTTTGTGAGAAAAATTAATAGCTCAGAAGGGATTTACAGGAGCCACAAGGAAGGTTATAGTGGCGGAAATAATCATGCACGAAAACCTGATTATTGGAAACAAAAATTCAGCAATTAGGCTTTTATTACTGGACACAGTATCTGAATGCTGCAACTCAAATGAACAGTGGTTGGGGAATAGTGGTTTATGTTGATCACATTTTAATTTTACCTCATCAATGAACTGTAAAATCACTGTAGACTGGACATTTATGTGAATGTTTGGCGGCATTATTAATATTCATATCAACACCATCTCAACCTCCACCTGATCTGATCTGAACCTCCTTTTGATTCCCATTACATGACCACGTAGACAAGAATTCACTGAAACCTGTGTACCTCATTAATAATCCAAATCAGTGTGTGAGCTTTAGTGTTGCTAAAAGGGTTTTTATTTTGTATATGCGCGCGCGCATTTGTGTGTGTGTGTGTGTGTGTGTGCGTGCGTGCGTGCGTGCGCGTGTGTGTGTGTGTGTGTGTGTGTGTGTGAGAGAGTAAATGTTTTTGATTGACAGCTCTGCGCTGGTGGGGTTAGTCTACTGCTGAGAGTAAACCACTGGAGAGGACCAGAAATCAGCATGAACGTAAGAAAGTCTACACACACACACAAACATGCACATTTGAAACATACTCAAATAAAGCTCATTAAAGACACCACTAAACATCTGAGGTATCTCTGATGATACAGTAACTCAAGTCTCATTGTCTTATTGTTCATTTTACAAATGCTGTCCCATACTTAGTCAGACACTGAGGTCAAGTGTGCAATAATGATGTATGAATAACTCACATTATACTAGCTATTATTCAACATTTAGAGGCACTCGACCAGCCCATTTTAATTAGCCGATATACACTCATGAGGTGAAAGCGCTCATCGGGCACTTACAAATACATGCATTCAAACTCTTCACAAGCTGAATGCATGCGCTTTAATGTGACCCTTGTATTCTTTACCATTGGCTGCTTTTCATTCTGACTGATTGTGATAAAAGACACGTGTTTGCCAAAGTGATACAATGTTACTCTAAAACACATGAGATTAATGTGAATCAATTCAACAACTTAAATGCAGGTTTATGTAGACATAATGTAATACATGACTGGATCTCTCAATGTTGAGCCAGATACAAACTTATTTCTGAGCCATTCTTCTTCGCTTATTATTTTAAGGATACATTGTATTTCTTCCAATAAAGCAGTTTTCATAATTTGATTGTAATTGAGTAATGATAGCGGATGATGTATATTCAACTGATGCTGAAGCTACCACATACCAGCACCTCATCAACAAGTTATATTGTGTTTATTTAACCCTTACAAACATTGATGTGTGAAAATAAATCTAAAATAATTTAATATACTGTATATTTATGGTTGCAGACTCTCTCTCAACCTCCATATGCTCATATTTTGAGTGTACTTAATTTGTCAACAAAGCACACAATAAACAAAGTTAAAGATGACCTTTTTTTCTTCAAATTTTCTCCAGATATAGTGATTATATTATTAATGTGAATTATGTGATAATTGTGGAGGGAAAATCTGATGCTGTGAGAGCCGTACTTGACAGAGGCAGGGGCTCTGTTGGTCATTCTTTATACTAAGCTACTGTTAGCTAAGCTAAATGGTTGTTACGTGGCTCAAGCTTCATATTTACTTTACAGACATGAGAGTGGTATCAATGTTCTCATCGAACTCTTGGTATGATAGCAATCAAGCTTATTTCTCAAAACAAAGACATTTTTACTTTCTGTAGAATTCACTGTGTGAATACAGTATTCAAGGTGTATTTTTCTCTTTGAGAGATTCAGTAAAAAGTTGTTGCTATGGAGATGCAAAAATAATCTGGGATATTTAGTTTGATCTTTTGGTTGTATATGCACGTGTGTCATCACGTATGAACCTATACATATGCATGGGAGCTTCCGTGTTTTCATTGCTGTTAATGTTTGTGAAAATGTGCGTATGAGAATGTGAGCAATGTGGAGGCCATGGCATAATGCAATATGAGCAAATTTTGTGTGTGTGTGTGTGTGTGTGTGCAATGTGCATGTGAGAGTCTGTACTCCTTAGATAAGAATATGCTGTTATTACTGTATAAAAGCCCTTTAGAATTGGCCCTGTGGGAAAAGTGGACACAGTTATCAAGGAGCCAGAGACCCTGACAAGACGTCAAGAAAGAAATGATATAACATGAGGATGAATAAAAGAAAGCATCTCTAACATTATCTTTCATTAGTTATCTCTCTTGCTCTCTTTCTCGTCGTCATACTCCCACATGCTTATGATATTGGCTTTCATACAATAGAGAGACACTCTACAGAGAATCTCTTTTTCTGTAGTATTTACATGAAACCAGAACCAGGAAAAATGATTAAAGTGCTGGATTATTTTCTAACAACAAACCGCAGACTTTTAGCTTGACTAATTTCTGCCGTGACTAACACTAAATGTCTTCTGTAAAAAAACAGCAGGAGTCAACATTAATCAGCAGGACACATGTACTGAGTGTTCTTACAATAGCTAATTATTTCAAAGCAGCTATTGGAATTTTGAAATAATACATTATGCAGTAATCAACCTGAGAGGTGTTTTCTCCATTAAATATAACATATGTTTTGCCCTTAATTCCACCATCATTTCTCTACATCAAGACACTTCAGAATGTATTATTGCCCTTACAGCAAATACAACGGTTGTCCAATGAGTTGCATGAGATGTTAGACATGCCAGGGATCAAAGGCTATGAATATATTTCCCTTGATTTGACTTCCATTGTGTGATTTTATGTATGGTGTGGGCAGCAGGATATTTATCAGAAGGAGCGTCATCACGACCGTGTTTTCTTTTGCCCCCATCGATATGTCTATTCCAGCTGTAAACATATTTAGCTAAATGCTGCTTTTTTTTATCCAATTCCCATATCCCTCCACCAAACGGGTCTCCTACTGTGGCTCTACAGTATCTAGTGTTCCAGCCCCCAGCCATGCAGTCAACCAGCCTGCTCTCTCAATACCCTGTTGCAACAGCTTCTCAAGACCATGTCAAAGTGGCACAAAATATTAGGTAAATTATGAAAATGCACAATTTGCTAAAAGCCTTTTTCAAATTATTTGTGTTTAATAAAGACAAATGAAAAAAATAGATCCTTCTTCTTCTTCTTCTTCTTCTTCTAAAATTCATCAGCCCCTTCATGCATGGATGTATAAAGAGAACTGGATACAACGTCAGATGTGGCACACCATTCATTCTTATGAAAGTTGTTGTTTGGAAGTGAGACAAGTTTGAGATTCAAGTATAAAATTCTGATTAAATCACCTAGACTATTTTCCGCACCATTGGCCAATAGAGCAAGCGCTGTAGCGTTTCCTTTAACCCCGTTTCTCAGCCTTTGGTCCAGCCTGCTTCTCAGGAAAATAACTCTGGATTCGGCTTTTAGTTAATTTCACAACTTTTAGGACCTGTTGATTTATAAATGGTTTATGAATATAGTCGTCCTAGTAAGATGATTTACCAAAAACAAGAAACTGACACAGAAATGCATTTTCTGACACAGTTTCAAGACTCAATTTGCTTTTCAATTTGTTATAAATAGGATGGAAATACATGTATTATTTCAAATTTAGTTTGCTTTGGGGGAATGGTAAGCACTGGTTGTCTACAAGATGCTTGTATTGTGTTGAAAGTATTTTTTTGAAAAGAAAACTTTGGACCTACTGGCTGCTTGACAGTTCTTCTTTCTCCATAATGTGAAGTATTTCAAGTTAAAAAGCAATGTTAGTGTGTTTAATAAGTACTCCTAGTGGTGGATATAATGTTATAACATGTTTGTTTGGAAAAGTGTTAAATCATAAAAGTATAATCATTCTATGTATCAAACTATAAAACACAGTTACTGAATGTTTGAGGGAAAGAGAGAGACCTTTGAGACAGGCTTTTCAGATCCGAAAACGACTGTATGGTAATGAGATGAGTTGGGTGAGCCGACTTCAGGAATGTGAGGTGTAAACAGTGGGGGAAGGAGATGTATTGATCAAGCAGAGATGTTGATGAAGACAGCCCTAAGAAAGCATGGGGATTGGGTACATGCTGTTTTACGAGGAGGACAGGTCGGACAAGCGGACACTATTCAGACATTATCCGGATCACTTAGACCAATGGAAAGCATTGTCAGAGGACAGGAGGAGACGATCGGATTTCAGCCAATCACAAAGCTGATAATGGACTTTTGAAAGTAAACTACTGACTTTTGGGTATAAAAACATTGTTCAGAGAGACATAATTCAGTTCTTGGTGATCTTCTTTACTGTAAACTGGCGTTTGTCGGCCGGTTGGGGGTGGGGGGGGTGTTTGAACTCGTTTTCGCGATTCCTTACTGTCGACAGTGTAATTCAGTTTGTAACTGTCTTTTGGCATTTGTGAATTATAAATACTTTTTCATTGTAAGCCGGATCCAGCTGATTTTTCTTGGCGTGACTTTGTTGCTCAAACAACAACGAAAGAGCGAGAGGTCCGCGGCCTCCTGCAAGCAGAGGTCTCACTGCACCACAATAACAAGACAAAGTCTCAGCCAGTATATAGTTATATCTATGTATACTAGGCTAAACAATGATGGGAAAAGTAAGTCAAGATGCAGTGCTTCGATTCCTGACAAAGACTTGTCTCCTGAAGGTGAGATCTGTGCAGGCCAGACAGGTCAGCAGCAGAGTGCAAAATAAACAGCGGAAACCTAGGTTGAAGTAGTTTCTGGTGGCAGAGCAGCTCAGCAAGTACAGCACATCAACAGCTGGAGGCACCGTGTCTAACTGAGCAGTCTGATTCACTTAGTGGAAGCTGCAACTAGTTGTCAGTCTAACAGTGTCTTGGTTGCACTAGACGAGTGGTCAGTGAAGGATCAGATGTAGCTTGTGAGAGCCACTGTCCTTCTGAGTTTCTTTGCTTGACGCAAATGCAGTTTTCCAATATTTTAGAGAAAGCAAACTATAAACTTCATTAAATCTGCACTTTGAATGCATAAAGTTCCTTCAAGGGTATTTTTAGTAGTCTTAAATGAATTAGTCTTCTATAGTAAACGGCTGGTTTATGATAATGATATTGTTAGCGTATTATATGCTAATTAGTGCTAAGGCTTGAATATTAAATTAGTAATAGCTATTGACTACTAGCCAGCTAGTTGATAAATATGACTACTATCATAAGTATCCAGTTTTGGACTCCACAGCCACAGTAATATTGACTCTGGTTAAAGAGAGAACCTAAACATCTGCATGTCACACATAACAGCAACAGTGAAAAGAAACAAAGTATATTTACTCAAGTAGTACTGTACTTTTGACGTACTTGAGTTTTTTCTATTTTATGCTGTACTTTATTCTTTTCAGAGGGAAATGTGTATATATATATATACTGTATATATAAATAAAACTACTTAGTTAGGGTTAAAAGAGGATGTTCATGGTAATTTTCTGTGCTACACTGTATAAATGTCACACAGCATTGGCACGGAAAGCTTGCTATGAATTAAAGCAGGATACTTGCATATCAGAAGAAGACAAATTGAATAAGTTAAAGGCATGTAGGTGGTTTTCCCAGAGGGCTGTTTTATGATCACAAATGTGCTCGGCCTTCTGCTTTGCCTGTTATTTTTGCGTTAATATTCCATGCCAAATTATTTCGATGTATACCATCTCACCTCTATACTTGCTCCCTGGGCTGGCACATCAAACTGTCAAAATAGTCTTTTTCGTGATTAATTCACTTTCCTAATTCTATCAGTACACAGACATATACACGCACGCTCACATTTGTGGCATAATTCATTATGAGACAAAAGGCCTCTCACTGGTGGTACTGCTGGTACAATGGGCTTTTTCAACTAGCCATTTAAAAGGCTTCATCTCTTATCATGAGGCAGCAAATTAATATTCCAAAGGTGTTATATCCATATGGGCATGCAAGTGTGCGACTGTGTGTGTGTTTATTGTTTTTATCGGTCTCTATAGTATTCTCTTGTGTGTGCAGATGGGTGTATTGGTGTGTGTACACAGGCATTGTGTGTAATAATGATACAGTACTTTTGGCAGCATTGTGCCTCATAAAACAATGGCCATCTTGTGTCATCTATTTTCCCTCTCCATGATAGCCACATTTCTGCTAATTCGGTTCCATTTTTAATATGAAATATTACTATAATGTTTATTACTCTATTAGCTTTCCTGTCTCTTTTCAAATCATCACTTCTTCTCATCCATTTTGTCTCAAAAATGGACTAAATGAAAGTCATTATTATAGTGATTTTGTATATATGCACCACACATGCCTTAACACATCTACACACACATGCACACACACATTGACATATCCATTTCTTGTATCCAGGCCATTATTAAACGAATGCATTGAATACTATACCATCTGCTTGCTCTGCTGCTGAATGCTGACTGTGTTCTGGCGTGCTTATGATTTGCTTTCTCTCTGTTTATCTTGATACGTGCCTCTGTTTTCTCACCTCCTGTCTTGCTTACCTCAAGGCTGTTGCTCGCTCTCCTTCTTTGGAATCCAGTAGAAATGTTGGCGGCATAGCTGACTGGTTGGCACTGTTGAACGGGTGAGGGAATACCATGGCCCGCCAAATATTTGGGTGACTTTTTAGACTTTTTGGCTGGATGGCTGACCGGAAGCCTGGCTGACCACCAAATGACGTGGGCTGCTTTGTGGTCGACAGACCGGCTGGCACTCATCGGGCCTGCTGTATGTCTGAGTGATTGAGCTAATGCCTGTGTGACTGACTAGCTGGCTTGTTGTCTAGTTTACTGAATTAATGAATATTGGGCTCGCTAGCTGGACAGCTATCAGAGTGATTAGTTTGCTTACTTGAATGCTTGTCTGTCTGGTAGAGTGATGAATGGCTATTTGTCCATGTAACTTGATCACTGAGTGAATGCTAAGTGCTAACCTGTTAATACGTAACGGCTAGCAGGCGTTCTGTTCTAGTTTAAATAAATAGCTGCACATTTTAGGGAATACACTTATTTGCTTTCTTGCCCAGAGTTATATGAGGAAATTGATACCACTGACATATGTCTGTTAAAATACAAGGCTTGAGTTAGCTTAGCTTTGCTAAAGACTAGTTACGGCTAGCCTACCTCTGTCCATAAGGTAACAATTCAATAAACAAGATATACAATTGCTGTAGCCTTATATTACCAAATAGGTGAATACTATCAATCAAGCTTTAGATCTTTAATTCATAATAATCTTTGAATGTATTTGACTTTGACACACAATTATAATAATTCAAGTTATGCTAGGTCATAAAATACATTGTCAAAATCAAAAAGTGTAATTGGTGTTTCGTAGTTGTTCCCTTCTAAATACTGTGGCAGAGTCATCAGAGACTTTCTGCCCATTAGTGGAATTTCATGGTTTAGCTATCATACACTAGTGTTTTCAGCTATTCTGACCATCAGAAGGGAAGCAGAGCCTGGCACGCCAATCCCTGTCCCTGTAGTTCTTTGAAATATTTTGTGGTTTGGGATTGCTGTTTATGTGTTTATGTGGTTACTCATTGTGTTGCCTTTTGATAGTTGATATTAATTCCATGTGTAACACCTGTGTCATTGGAGTAGTTTGAATGAGTGATGATGTTCTTGGCATGTTTTGCAGTTATGTGGCATTTCATTTTCATTCATTCTCATTTTTTAAAAATAACTGTTTGCACTTTTTGTAGAACCCCCAGACATTCAACAATACAAGTATTTTAATTTCCAGCATTTTGGCTCTCAAACCACAAACTGATGTGACTGAATTTTGTAAGCATTTGGCATTATTTTACAAGCTATCTACCGATCAACTGAAACTATGCACTGATCTATCAATTGATCACCCTACACACTAATGTGAATGCATTCATAATGATCCAAGAATAGCTGTAAGACCCATTCAGGATTCTATACAGTGCGACCAGTATTTGCAAAAAAATGTGTGGTTCAATCAGATTTTTTAAGTCAGCCAGTGCATTTTTTAAGACAGCCTAACTGGAAAATCATTGTTTTTTCTGCAAATTGGCTTTCTCTACCCGCTGTATGCATTTGATTCAGCAGAAGTCAAATCAATAACAGGCTTTTGTTGTGAGCATTTGTCTCTCTGCCTCTCTGTTAGTGAAGAAATGCTGAGTCAAGAGGCAAATAACGCTATTATATATAAGTCAGCAGTTGATTGGGCCACTTACGTGTGTGTGTGTGTGTGTGTGTGTGTGTGTGTGTGTGTGTGTGTGTGTGTGTGTGTGTGTGTGTGTGTGTGTGTGTGTGTGTGTGGCTGATTCCAGGTGGAATGCTCTTACAATTGGATAAGTTGTTTCTGCGGTGGGATGACTGGATCGTTCAGGTTAAATAATTGGGCTTTCTTTCTTCTGTGTTACACTCTTTGTCTCTTGGCCCTTTCAGTGTACATTTTTCAACATTAATAGAATATATTACAAGCTGTCATTAATGCTTGAACACCTTTACTACAGACGTTCAAATGAGGTTCATGTTTACTTCCTGTCAACTTCTGTCATTGACTTAAACTGTAACAAGGAATACGTAAAAGAACGAAGTGTCATTAATACATTGTTGTGACACTAATTATGCAACATTATCAAGAGAGCTGGCTAGTGCTGTGAGTGCTTGTGAGCTGTGAGTTCAGTGACGTAATGACCCTTCCTTTTATAGATTTGTTGCACTGCAACAGGAAATAATCCTCTGTCATATTTTTGTGCACATAGTAACAAAAAACTCCCTCACCACACCCTCAAACACTGAGTTTCATCTAATTTAGCCGTGACGATCTGGATTACCTTAATAACGTTAATTCAGTGAGTCAATGTCTAGAGAGATCCTATATGTATAGAGGATGTTTTGCAGTGAGAGTATTTATCAGCGTCCTGCAGTCTTGACACCATTTTCATTTCTTACTGTTTTCCTGATGCCAAAATGTGTTTATGCCCCAAGGCCTTCTCAGCATCAGGTCCTGTGGCCTCTTAGTCTTTTAAGTATCTCTTTTCCTGAAAGTCTCAGGTGTTCATGAGTTGGCTGTTTGTTTTTGCTTTATTCAAGTATAATATATATATATATATATATATATATATATATATATATATATATATATATATATATATATATATATATATATATATATATATATAGTTAAAGTGTTAAACAGTGGTGGGTATTCAGTTGTTGCTCAGTAGAGTGTAAACAGGTAGTGGAATGTAACTAAGTACATTTATTCAGGTACTTAAGTAGGGATTTGACTTACTTATACATTACTTTAGATTTTATATGTCTACTTCATGCTTCTACTCTGCTACAATTCAGAAAGAAATATGTACGTTTTCCCACTACATGTATTTGACAGCTGTAATTACTAGTTACTTTACTGATTAAATATGTCATTTCTTAAATTAAATTGGTTCAAATAAGTACTTTGTTAATGTATTGTCAGTGGATATGGTGTATTTCCAGTGTCAACTCAAAATATAACCCATATGCCAGAGAGTATTCCATAGCAATATTGTATTGTTTTGACATTACATTGTTGACTTCTTTGAATGCTGACTTTAACGTTGCCTTAAGGTACACAGCTAGCCCTAAGGAAATCTATCTTTTGCAATTTACAAAATATGTCTGCTTCGTTAATTTCTTTGTGTTTATTCTCCACATTTTTTTAATCTTTCATTCTCCTGACTGCTCTTTTTGTTTCTTTTTCCTTCACTTTTGAATAATAATTTCTCTCACCTAATTTTGCTCTCCTGTCTTTCCTCATTCCTTCTTTTCCTTCCACATTCCCATTCCTTCCCCCCGTCTCTGCACAGTCTCTTCACAGTTTGTGTTAATTTCCCATCGGAAAATCACAATTACAGACACACCCCAACAGAGGTCAAATCCGTAACATGAGCCAGTGAGATATCAGGCAAAATACTGTTCTCATTACCGCATAAAAAAGACTTGCAGCAACAGACAGACAACAATATACAAACTGTATTAAGAGCAAACGTCTTCGTCCTTTCCCCTGGTCTTTTTGTTTCTATGAATTCAGCTGTTGATTCTCACACTCCCATCCCTCCTGTTGTTTCCACTGGCTGGTTGCTTTGCTAAAAGATTTAATTTTTCTTTCTGTACATTTTCTCTCTCCATTTCTCTTTGTAGTGTTTGGTTTTTCTGTTCTTTTCACGCCATTGTCTCTTATTGTACACCTACATTTCTTAGGGCTTGCGCCTTCTTTCCATCCTCATTTTTTTCCTTCTTTGCGATAAAACTGCCTTAAATGTCCATGAATCTATATTACATCCTCTGCCTTCCAGTTTGCTCCGAGCAATTTAGTTGACAGTGCAATGACAGATTTCTTGGCAATGCATCAATTAGACTTGTCAGACAGCTGAGCTTGGCTCTTTTCTCCAAAAATTGTCAACCGTTCAGTGATCTTTCTGTGATCATTCACAAACACGCGCGCACACAGAATCAAACACACATAGCATGCAGGCTATCATTCCCTTGGCTTTTTCCAGTCAAGACTATTTGACTGATGTGTAATGTACCCAGGCCAAAATATATGTATGCAATTTTAAATCAATATATTGTTTAGTTCTGTAGAGGCTGCAGATTGTGTTGAAACGCTCCACAGGAACATATAACTCTTATCCTTGAATGCATCTAGCATATAAGCTATAAACCAGAGCCAATGGAGAAACTACTCACTTGTTAACAGACAAAATATCTCCCGCATTTACTTCATTTGTTAAGCCTTGTGGACTAAAGCTAGAAAGACCTTAAGATGACTGAAACCCACAAAGAGAAGAATAACTCTTTCCACCAGCATTTCTGTCTTGGCAATAAAAAAGGCTGCTTAATTAAAAATGCATAGGTCAACACACCAGACAAACTACTACTCTACTGTTAATTTTAGACTTTGCTATTACAGTCTAAGCAACTCTTCAATTCCTGTGAATCTGTGTGTTTCTGTACCGAAACAGAAATAGACATCCATTAAGAGTAGTTAACTTTGCTAATTTATGATGCAATTTCTGAGTAAAAGAAAAAAAAATACATTTGGATAAGAAGGTAGATGAAGAGAGATAAGGGCAACTACAGAAGAGCATGAAGAATGAGATACAATTATTCTCACTGCATACTAGTATGATATTTTACTCTTTTTTATGATTATTTCTATTTTTAAATCACTTCTGGACAAATCTTTTGTTTATCAACTGTTGTTTTCATTTTCCTATGTCTAATTCTATGTTCATCTTCACCATCACGGTGAACCTTACCCTCACAAACATACACACACAGAGAAACGCAAATGTATCATGAGGGATTTTTACTATACGCATGCATACAGACCCATACACATACAATAATCTGAGGTATGCTGAGACAGTCTGTATCCCCCCCCCCCCCACACACACACACACACACTCTCTCCCTTCTGACAGCCCAGCTAGTGCTAAGCAGTCTACAGAGAGCTGGTGTGAAAACAGCCGGGCCAAGAGTTAAATGACTGTGGGATTTCTCCTAACGTCAGTTAGAAACCCCCTCTGGTCAGCAAAACCTGCTCGCACATGTCAAACTGTCTTGTTAGCCAGCCACCTGTGCATGCGTACGTGAGTTAGATGTCTGGTCATCCGGTCCGTAACATGTATGTGTGTGCAAGACTGCATGATGGTGTTGTGAATGGGTTGGTTGGATGATTTGTGGTACAGGCAAAGAGAGGAGCACTCGGGCATGTTTTACCGAGACAAATTCAGGTGAAAAGATAAATAGAAAAAAAAAAAAAACTACAGCAAGCAAGGCAAACCTCAAACTGAATTACTGTGGTAAAGATACAAGGATTTTCAAGTGCTTAACTAAAGTAGAATAGCAGTCATTTATACAACACCCATTGTCTAAATCTAGTGAACCTGAATCATTGATGCAGTAATTACAGATCATGCCTGGCACAGCTCACCTTGTGCCTGGGAGAGTAGATAGCTTGATAACACTGGTTATTTATAAGGGGAAGGACTTAACATAACAGGTACATTTAAGACCAATAGTTTAGAAAAATGCCACTGTTTTTTTTTAGTGAGCCACAGGTCAAAATTATTTCAAAACATTGATTCAGTTATGACTTTTGCAGTATTCAAAGGCCAGTGTCACAAGTAATCACAAGTAGTTATGAAATGGTTATACAATTTAATACAAGCTCAATTCCTGTTAAGTATATTTTAATTAATTAAACATAAGAGTTACATGGGAAAAAGGCTAGAACGCTGTGGCTCCACAATTTTCCATGATGCAACTGATAGCATTTTTTTGTTCAACCCTTCCAACAACATGGTAAATAAGTTTAAAAAAAATGTTTGTACTCAGAATTTCAGAATCATGTTCACTTTCAAGATATTTTATTTGTTTTAGTTCTTTGCCAAAATAGACAATCTTACGATTACAGTTTGTAGTGACTACAGCATTATAAGCTTGTTTGTGGTTATGTGGAGGCTCTGACAGCTATTGGTTAGAGTTAGGAGAAGATTCTTCTACCCTGACCACCTCTCTGGGACTCCAGTGGTACATACAAATTGCGTTTCATTCACTCAAAATAACTTTAACTCTTTACACAATCCAGACAGGGATCACTTTTGTCGCCACAATGTGGGACAACAATATTGTACTGTATAAATGCAATTTCTAGAAGATCAGTTTTATTTTCTCAGACTTATTCCTCCAGAGCAACAGACGATATTATGAAATTGTTTATCCCTGTGACTAGTAAACTGATACACATTAAGGGCTGAGGCTACAACAAAGACTGGGCATTTAGCTGGTGTGGATATGTGTACATTTCTGGTTGCTGGAATAGAGCTTGTGTATTTTACAAAGTGGGGAGCATAGAATAATTAAATCTAAGATGCTGTGGTGTGTATATATATATATATATATATATATATATATATATATATATATATATATATATATATATATATATATATATATAATCCATATGAAGGAAAGGATGTGAGCTGTTGTTTGGATAACATTTAATTCAATAGACAGAATCTATACAGTAAATATTTAAATGTACATATGTATTATGTTATGGCTGCTGACTGATTATTATTTCTTGCCCTTCGTGCAAACAGTGAACAAGCTTCTAGAGATGCTTGATTAAGCAGATGGACTCAAATACATCACTAAGCAGATGGCATGAAATTGTTTATAGTTGCAGCCACTAAAATAGCCCACAGATACAAAAAAGGCCATCTGGGTACATGTGGGGTTTCCAACGTCAACTCATCCTTTCATTTGTCATTTTCTATCACAGAATCCAATGTAGCTATCCCCAATGGTGTTGTCAGTGACTAGGCAGAAAGTAGCTTAATGACTGCAGGAAAGGGGGTTATTGGGGTTAAACGATAACTCAGGTTTATTACAATGTGGGTGTTTTTTTTGTTGTAGTATTGTGATGTAATTGCTGAGATCTGGGAACACGGTAACATCGCTACAATGAAGTCCGATGGTTTGGGAATGATGACGAAGTCTGTAAATCGTGATGTATGTTTACTATTGAAACTTAAAGGTCAAGGTTCACTTACTTGCCCTTTTTTTGAGCTGCTCTTTTCTCATAAAGTCTTCATCAGCAGAAGGAGTGCTCAGTTTTCATGGAACTAGATGATCAAACCTTCCATTTTTCTGAGCACTTTTAGGATGTGTTGTCCATGTTGGCTCAAAATAAAGAAGATTAATGAAACTAAATATTTAATATTTAAGTGGAGTCCATTGACTTAAAGGTTCAACCCTTAGTTGAAATTGCTTTGCCAACTGTTGTTTTTAAGATCAAGAATGAATTGTTAAGCTCAAAGTTTTGAGTCAACATGTATAGTTTAAAAGTGCTCAGAATAATGGAACATTTTGAGTTCTGTGAAAACTGAGGAAACAAAACAAAAAAAAGCTCCAACAAACCAGGAAGTATATCTTGAATTCATTTAACAACTGTATGATAATCTGACTGCTAGTTTATGTTATCTTAAATTACAATCCGAGATTTGATTAATGAATTTAGTGAGTAATATTACCAATAAGAACGAAAAACATAAAACCCAAGTGTAATAAATCAGAATTAAGTTTTAATTGAAGTGGGAAAGTGTTATAAAGTGTTATGTCTGATTAAGCCCTACACACAACCAAAAAGATCAACGTCAGTGTCTGCTATCACATCTTCACACCTGCTCGCAACACATGCGTTCTCATCAATACTATTATGTATCTACACCTAGCTTGCAACTTTATGTGCATTGACCGCACAATTCTGCATTAGTTGCACAGGTCGATCCTTTTAGCCTTGTCAGCAGTTCAAAGATGGAAGTGTATCAGTAATCATATTCTTAAGTAATAGCTAACCTTGCCGTTTAGAGGCCAAGCTGTGCTATTAGACATAATACATAGTATAAGAAACCTGATTCTGCTGACTTGGCAGCTCTCTCAACAGTTCACAAACTAAACTGCTCCAACAAATATGAACCTCATTAAATTGAGTAAACATGCGAGGCATAGATTTGAATTGCAAATGCTTTTCAAATACAGGCCCTGGTAACCTGTTTTGTTTTGGTCAGCTGTGTGTTTGCATAGAGAAAGAATATTCAGTCTGATGAAGTCTCACAAGTCCCTTTGATGTGCCACCCGATGACCGACTATTTAGAGAAGCCCAACTCATCGTTGGACAGTTCGCTCTTTGTTGGAGGAGAGAGAGACGTAGAAAGAGCAGTATAGCGCCAGATCCATCGTATGGGTATCTGATTTTTCAGCTTGGACCAATCTGCCGAACCTGTGGGAGCTTGGCTGTGTTCACTGTATACGCTCCATTTCAAACACCTGAGATATCAGTCAGTAGGCTAACCGTGTATCCATGATGTTCTTTTCACAGACGCTATCCCTATCTGGCATCCGCTCTATTGCGTAAACTTATGGAGGAATAGCAAAACTTACAAAAATGTTTGGCATTTTGGTAAGCACACTTTCTTGCAGAGTGCTAGGTTAGAAGGTCATCGGGACTCTCTTTTCTCTTTATTAAATATATGACTCCACCCAAGAGATGGTTAGCTTAGCTTAGCATAAAGACTGAAAGCAGAGGGCAACAGCTAGCCAAGCACACTTTGTGAATCTGGTTAAATCCAATCAAATACTGAATTTCTTAACAACAAGATATGATTTTCAGGGGGGTTATGTTATAGAACTGGCGTCCTGGAGTCTTCGCTGCTTGCCTGGCAACATCACAGTGATGACTTTTTCAGTTAGGGTTGTGACACAGGTTAAATAAATTAAATTTTTTGATTCGTGAGCTTTAGTTTAAAAGTTCTTTTGGGTGGATTTTAACCTTTGGATATAGGGCCAGGCTAACTGTTACCCCCTACTTCCAGTCTCCATGCTAAGCTAAGCTTAAAGACATACAGATTTGAGACTGGTATCAATCTTCTCATCCAACTCTAAACAAAGCATATAAGGATTTTATACAAAATGTCAAGCTGTTGTCTTATTTCTGTGCAGATGATGGCAGCCACAATCTGGACACAGTCAAACTTGATCTTGCATTTTCAGCCCTGCTCTAGCCAACATTGGCATGCCAACCAGTGATGATGCTTAATTGAATCCTTTCAGCAAATGGTCCCCAATCACTGCTGGTTATAACGTGTCCAGGTGTTCATTACTGGCAACTTCAAACGATAACCTGTTTTATGATGGGAAAGAGAGCAATTGAGAGAATTGTTGAAAAGAGAGATTGTTGAGACACGAGTGATGTTCTGCCATGACTTCAGTTGCAATTAATTTGAGTTCTCTAGTCAAACTTTGCGTGTTGTTATTAGGTCAATGCGGTTAAAAGCTTAGCAGAATTGATGAGGAAAAGAAAGCGGCTCCTAATTGGTTAAATGCACTTCATACACTTTTTACTCCCCTACATTTGTTTTACAACTTAAGTCAGTTACTTTTCAGATCATTATTTTTCATACCCTTCCTTTTCAATGAAAACCATGCCAAATATGGCAAATTGGAATTTCTATGATAAACTGAAGTGTTCCTTTCTAGGTTGAGAAAAATCCTACTACTCTCAAAACTAAACTATTTACTGTAAAACCCCTCTTGGATAACCTGGAAAAGGCATCTTCCCAAAGCTGAAAACTGGGCTGTTCTTCTGAGCTTTGAAGCACTTTGAATTGCCTTGCTGTTGAAATGTGCTATACAAATAAACTTGCCTTGAGCTCATGAAAAGTTGACATTTTAGAGATATATATGTGGTTTGCTCAGGACAGCAACTTGACAAACAATGATTTTATAGATTATGAAGCAGTGTTGTAGATAAACTATCCAACAATATATAAAGTAGGTAAAGGTGCTAAATTCAGAGAATATCTTTGATCGAGGGACTGTCTCTAGTCTACACGGCTCTCAACATGACGACAGGTTAGCCGGCAAACAACGGCAACAGTGCTGACAGAGCTAGTGTTGACCTGAGGGGGAACCGGAGGGTGGGCGTTCTGCTTCCATGACGACACCGTGGGTTGAGACGACGTCATCAGCGGTCGCCGCCGTATGAGCACAGTGCAGAGCTCTGGCGATTAGCTAGCCAGTGGGGTACTGTGACTCACATGCAATGGCCGGCTATGTAACAAAGCACGGTGAAGCTCGGATTACAACATACAGAGAGGGAGTGTGACTTAATTCTCTGCACAGGATGCCATTACTGAGGTGGGGTCCACTCCCACACATGTACACCCTTTGCTCTGTGTCAGAATTCCATTGTTCATTCATTGAATCGTTTCGTAGGGGAAAGCAGCTAGACTGTCACTGGGATTCTTCATTAGCTGTTATCAGGAACATGAGCTAAGACAAAACGCATGTTCATTGTGATCACAGATACTGAGACAGAGTGAAAGACAAAAAAGGATGGAGATGGGGTTGAATAAATCCACCAGAGATCCCATCATATCTGCAGAATGACTCTAACACAAGCCTGAATTTTAAGATGAACACTCAGCCATGTGTTAACACATACTCATACACTATGCACACACCACATGATAATAGCTTGTTGTGATGAAGCAAATACAGAGAGTGTCTCCGCAGAGACTGAGCACCGTAGCCTACCGATGTAAAGAGCAAACTGTCTCCACTGTCTCTTCTGGGATGCAACAAGTTAATGAACACAAAATCCCTTTGATTTTTCATGTTTGTGGAATGAACTAAATGTTTTTAGTGAATTCAGGAGAATTTAAAGCAAGCAAAATACAGAAGATCCATTCATATTTTTTACATTTCTGCAGCCATCTGAACACAGCAGGTCACAGCCTGCAGCCTCCGATCGGAGATGTGCCGTTTAAGAGCCAAGTGTCGTTATGCACAACCGACTGTGTTTACCTTGAATATATCTGTAAATATGACACTGGGCTGCTACAGATTAACCACACACACCTCTAGGCACATCAGACTGGTCAGTTTATCACTAAGTATTTTGTTGGTAATGCGGGAGATGTGTAATTACAGGTAGCTTCAACAAAAGTTGCATTTCATGTTTAATTTGTATTGTATGATGTGATCATATATGACTTGAGATACAATAGAATCAAAGCGTAAAACAATTTATGTAAAGGTATTTTTGTTGTGCTTGCACATTTGAATGAGGGCCCATTATGGTTGTTTTATGCCTCCATGCAGAGCCATATCTGGCGATATCTCTGGAATGCCTTTAGGGAGTTTCTACCAATTTGGAAGAAATAGGATAAAATTATGAAGTGAAAGCATTTTGGACATGGATGTGAACTGCAACTTGACTAGTTTGCTGAGGCATACCACTGGGAATTGTATTTTATCTATACACATTGTCAGATTATATATTGTTATTAAAAGAATTATTACAGAAGAGAACAATCTGGACAGAAGTCATATAACAACCATTTTTATCTGTTTTACTGTAGTACCGTTCAAGAGACAGCAGCCTTGTAGTACTCATGTATAATATATGGGATGAATACAGAATGGCTACTACTGTACATTTAAGAGTCCTTGGCCCATTGATTCCGTGAAGAAGACACGATGGGGTAAATACATCATGTTTAACCAGGCATGAGGGAAATGAACAGTGAGGAAAATCCCCCTCAGGCCAACTGCCATCCACTTCTTTAGCCACTGCATTAAGGGGGGTAGGCAAAAGGTAAAGATGTGTGTGTGTGTGTGTGTGTGTGTGTGTGGGTGGATCGTGACTATCCTTGCCATTCTGTATGTGTTTACCGGCTTAAGTTAAGATCTTTTAAAGCAAAGACATTGCTACAAAATGTTGTAATGTTGGATAGCTATGGGAATGTTGGGTTTTATTGACCATATTGACCATTACAGTTTCTATTATTTATATAGAGAAACACAAAGCCACTGCTTAAATTTTTGGTTAAATATTAACAGACAATTCCACAAATTTTGGTTTCAAAAGAAGATCTTTAGATAATGTATTGTAAACTGTAAAATGAAGGAGTTGACTGGCACTACAAGTCCCCAGACTTCATGTGTGGCCTACCTAGATACTTCCATGCCCTTCATGAAATCATCCATCAGTGAAAGTTTGTTGGTTTACTGGGACTTCTCCCTCCTTCATTCTCTTTTGTTGCTGCTCTGCAAGCCTTTGCTCCTGATTGCACAAATAACCAGTGTAGCAGACAGCCTTTGTGTATAATATTACAGTTGGTGACCTTTTCATTAACAGGCAAATTATGCTGCGTTTCCGCTAAGCCACCGTGGGGGCCAAGGGCAGGGGGACTGTGGTCAGGTGACGGCTAATCTCTTCCAATACATACACCAATGCTGGTGTGTGTGTGGGTTAGCAGTAAATGGAAAAAAGGAGCAGAGTGGAATGGTTAGTTTCAATTTAGCAAGTATGGTGCTTCTGAAAAAGTGTATAGCACTATTGATACATTTCTATCTGACCAAATCTAATGTTGCATGGTGAGAGGTTTGCATTAGTCTTGCATTAGCAAGGCTATTTGATTCTTAATCAATTTTTTCATATTTACCAATTACTCACTTTTTCTTCCCTTTCCTTTTCTTTGTAGAGCTCTCTCTGTATCTGTCAGTCCTAACAAACACACGCATGCACAGCTTTTGCCATTAGTCATAAGTCTTCCATGTTCTGTTGTTTGATCAGCTTAATTCTGAATTAAGGGAGTGCAAGCACACATCTCCACTCAGTCATTATTTTTCACATATTCATACAATGACTACCTGGTGTTAACACACAGAAATATAAGTATGTCTTATGTTTGATCTTCATGATACGTACAGATCCTTTACTTTGAGATTTGAGAGTCAAAGTGACAAATGACCGTTTGTATGAGTTTTGACACTCAGGATTAACACAGTCTGTTCTGTTTCACACTGTTGCCAAAAGAAAAACACCTACATCTCCACTGCCATCCCGACCCTAATCCAATCTTCATCACAGAAACAGGTGGGCCTTAGTTACCACTGGGAAGACTTGAAGCAGAGTTGAATACCAATGAATTGATGTCTTTAATTAATGTTGGCATTTCAAAAAGGATGTACATCAACACACCACATCTAATGGCTTCATAATTGATGACCACACATCATGCTGAAGCTACTGTAAGATGAGTGGTTTATTCTCTTCTTTTCCTTTAATGCACATATTCCAATTTACATTCAGATTTCCAATGGATGCCATGCAAAAGAAATTCTTACATCACCTAATATTGAATTTTCCTTTCACCCTTTCTACTTCAACCAACAAAGTTCTTTATAGAATATATTAACTAACAATACATTATACATACACCATTGCCCGAAGGTTAGTTGCAGAAAGAAGAAAAGATCTCACGTTTCTGTTGTGCCTCGTTTTCTCTTCTCTTTTGTTTCTGAGAGAAAAAAAAAGTGATTTCTCTTTGAACCAAGGTCAAGCAAATTCCTATTGAATTGATTACGTATGTGCTGTACAGAGAGAATATATGCTGGAGAAAAGAGGAAAAGGGAAGCAAGTTAAGTCTGCTCTTCTAAAGATCAGATCCAGGTGGGGCACGTTAAACTGGTTTTCTCTAAAACAAGAATATGAAAGAAAAGGTGCAAAAATGTTGCCATTCGGTTGTCAGAAAGTTTGCGATCTTTTTTTCAGCATTTTTGAAATATGTTTTTTTTCCTTTCTTGCAGAGAGTAAAGGGAGAAGATCGCCTCTTATTATTGTATGTACTGTATGGATCAAGTTTTGATTTTGTGAACAATAGCTTTGCTTATTATTCTACAAATGTGATATTAGTAAATGCTATTGATGGAGTATTTTTCCCAAGGGAGTGGCAAAAACAGTTAACACAATGACTGACAGATTTAAAAAAGAAAATTTAATGAACCACTACTGCATCAATTAATATCACAGCAGCTCCCCCTAACAAGGATTTGTTAAAATGGCAGAAACCAATTAATCAGCCTTCTGATCATGAAATGTCTTTTTATCACTTCAAAGGAATAATCTGTAACACGGGGATTTGATATTCTGAACATCGATAACTAAACGCTTCAATGAAAGGCTTTAATCTATGTCTTTCTCAGTTTGTAATTGCACACAAAACATTAATCAATTACGTGTTTTGCCAAACCGTGAAATATTCCCTAAGGATACATGGGTCCATGCATGTTTCTTCCTTATGGATTTATTTTTGATGTGAGATGACTTGAGAAGGCTGCCATTGACATGTGCAAAGGATCTACAAGTTGGAACAACTCCACTGTTTGTGTCTCTCACCCGCTTTCTCTCATTTTGTCCTCTAAAAAAAGTCAATATAAAATGTATGCTGAACTGTAATTGATTGCTGTTTCACAACCTTTTGCTGAAACAAATGATCTTTTAGGCAGCCTTCGAACATCTGGCCGGGGACAGCAGATGAAAACTAGCCTCTCTGGCTAACTCTGGCTCATTTACAGTTTCACTGTCGATTGGTGTGCATTGTCCCTGCAAAATAAGTAAACAAATAAATAAATAAATCTCTTAACAACAATTATCTTTAATATTTGAATGTCAGTGAAGTACATGATTGAAAAGGCTCATCAAGATAATATCAAACACAAATAATAAGTGCTTTGTGACCTTTGTTTTTACCGAGGAAAATACCTCAGATAAGCTGTGTAATACTGCAATAACACTCACAAGATCGTTTTTCACCATGAAGATTGTGATAATTGTACTTTAGCGGTGTGTTGAGAGAACAAACTGTGGAAAAATATTAATAATCAGAAAGTTTATTTTTTTTTTTGCCTTTTCCCACATCAATGACTCTGAATAAATAATGCTTGCCTACGCACAAAACAGTTTTTTTTTTTGGCAAACATCTCTTTGTAACTAAAAGATGCAAACTGATCAACCCTCCTTTTTATAAAATGGGCCAACCTTGTAGGGTGAATTAATTCAAGGTGAGGGCTACCTGGCCCTGTTTTCCACCACCTAATGATCCGTAGGGCAATCAGAGTCCCAGGACCTGATGAAGTGGAGCCTATTGTGAAGAACAAAGGCTTACTCCATCTTGGTTCTATCTGGCTGACATCTTCGGTCCTCTGGGAGTTTTGGCTCCCAGCCAGTTGTTCATTCTTCGAGTCACGCTGTGCAACTGTTATAGAAACAAGAAGAGAAAGAGAAAGAATGGATTTGGAGGCAACGGGTACTGACTGAAATCAAGTGATAGAATTCCATTTGACTTACTAGATTAATCACATACACACACTTGCACTATGACACCACAGTCCCATTTACCATAACTGGTGCTTGAATTGGGATAAAAAGGTGCCAGTACTCTACAGCAGCCTGTACACCATGCAATTAAAGCTTTTATGAGAAAAGCTTCTCTCTGGCCTCAGTGGGTAAATGACCAAGTAGGGGCTTATGAATGCTTTGTACAGACTGAATTTTCAGACACACAAAAATTTGAATTAAAAACATTTCTTCCATAACTTTTTTCTTACACCCAGGACAAAAGCTAGACCTTCATACAAGGATCTGACAAACCTAGATTTCAAAGTAAACTACTGCATTCACTGATTTGAATTCTCACTCTATGATTTAATAGAGTTCACCTGACGAGAAAAGCGTGCTACACAGGAAGTGAAATACGTTACTTTCTAGCTATTACTCCTTTAAAAAGTAATAATATTATGCAACTTATTACTTGGAATAAAAAGTAATTAGTTACAATACCCGTTACCCCCCAGGCTGTCCACAGCTGCTTTATACTGTGTGAAAAGCTTCTCCTTCAGTGTATGAAGACCCTGCAGCAGCAGGACACATCTGCTGATAAATCCGCAGCCTCGGAGAAGTGCCGTGCTAGAGTGTAGAGCCGTTCCGCATGGCGGTTCACAGTGTTTACCTTCATTAAATCACCTGAAAACGACACCAGGATGCTACAGTATAAGACATTTACACACATCAGACTGGTTGGTCGCATGAAGGAAGAGCGCACCATAGCCTCTTTTCCAACTATGAGACCAGTGCTGTGACTGGCTGAGAGATTGTTAAATAATCACCACACCTGCTGATTGATATTCACCTTAGCCCAGCCGTTTTGAAAATTTCAACTGAGAGTGCAAAATATTAAACTGAGGTGAAAATGCATATTTTTGCACCCTCGTAGGTCCGGGCCTGTTTCTTCCTCTTCCTCAGGGCGAGGACATATTTGTCTGAAAGACGACGGATTGTGAAGATGCATACTGACCGCTGCGTGTTCCCGTCATCGTAACATAAGCTTGCCTGGCGCAAAAAAACAACCTTCAACTGCAATTGCACACACCTGCATTCTGGTAAGGCAGTAACAGTACTGAGTGACGCGTTACTGGGTGAGACACCAACAAGAACTTTTTCCATATGATTTGTTTATTTTATTGTTATATTTTCCAGGGATGTTATGCATTTACAGGTAGCAGTATATCCTGAGGTGAAACTGTGGCTTACTGAATTCTATTTATTCTTGCCTAGTCAAGAAAATCAGTCTTCAAACCCCAATAACCATAGCGCAGCGTGCTTATATGTCTCAGAGATTTATATGACCACTTCAAAAGATGAGTAAATTGAGTTTAGATGGGTTTACCAACCAATTCATCCCTGAGTGAGGGGACCTTGTCAATGAAAACTGCCTTAAAGCCAGTTTACAGGCACACGCCCAAGTGACTGGTCCCATCTGCTGTCTCTACATCAGTACGGAACTACGACAGAATTTGCAGGCCACAGCAAAGGTCTTAGCCCTTATCCAGCTGTTGCCAGCTAAAATGCACTACATATTACATACCAGATAGTTTTCACAAACTTTTTTTGGGGATGAGGAAGAGCAATCTAGCCGGAAACTTTAAAAAGATCAGCATATGCACCTATATTCATTATCAAGGTGCATCAAACAAGTAAAAGCGTCTATAATGAGATAATACTGAAATGCTAAAAAAAATCAGGCTAATTCCAGACGAGTATTTACGAGTTCAGTGGTGAGTAAAGATAACAGATGGTGGCTTTGGAGTGACAAGGCATCAGCAGTGAAATAGAGCTAGGAGTTTCCTCTGGGAATGACTCTTGCATCATTGCGTAACTCTACCTGTCACATATTCACTTCTGTGCCACTTCGCTCAGTGATTCTCTTTTTCTCTGTCAAATTGTCTGCATTTCAATTTCTCTCGGGTATTTGCCATATATAGAGGGAGGATTGGGGACATTGAACTGTGATGAGGTGAATCAAGGTAAAAGCGTGTATCCCTTATTGATGTATTAATCTATACTAGTTACAAGGTAGAAGTTGTAAGGTAAGGATTTCTTGTTTTTTCTTTTACTGTTGTTTACCTTATTTTTTAGCATTGATTTTCACTCTCCCTTTGGCAGATTTCCACTGTCTGCTTCTCTCTCGGGATTCACTGCGTTGCCTCCCTTGGGGATAAACACACAAGCAATTCACGTCCCTTCGGGCAGACAATCAAACTGACCAGTCACATATCATGTTCACTGTAGATTTAACAAAAGATTTACCAGCTCTGCTAGAGTAACTCGTGCTGTGCTGTATTGACTTATGTGATCAGTGGTGTTTTCCCCATATAGTTTGCTGTTGGAAGTGGTACAATGTTGCATATTGGAACGAGTGTAATCACTCAATTTCGTTTCTAAAACATATTGGAACCAAGCTAATGATTGTATGACAGAAGGAGGGTGTAGATTTTGTTACATTTGCAGAGGAAGGCGTGCTGATTATATTTAAATAAACCGATTCTAATAGGTCTTACTTCTGAGTTGAACTTGAGATGTTTCTTATAAACAGCATGCAACGTATAAATAGGAGGACATGTATCCTTTGTGGTTGATTCAGTCAGTGTGGATGTAGGGGCTGTAGCCTAAAAGGTCCTGACCAAATAAACAAAAACTACATAGAGAAAGCCACCTTTAATTCCAATGCCTTTGTTGTTGTTTCCTTCTTCTACTATATACTGACAAATTCTACTTTTGTTTCTGTAAATTACATTATTGATGGCTACTGCCCTTAAGGAGAGACACTTTAACCATAAAGGAGCTTAAAGAGGAACTGCACACTTAAACGTGTTTTTAGAAACTAAATGATATAACTCTACTCTGATGAAACACATCACTGTTAATATAGACATACTTCATTTATAATGGCCATAATCATGCAGACTTTATTTGAATTTGTTGACACTGCATCGAGGCTTTGGTCATACATGGGCGTGTTTTCATCTCGCAGCCCTTAGCCCAATTTGTGCATTTTTCAAAATTATTCATTGGCTGGACTGAAGCTCAGACCTGGGAGTGAAGTTGCACTTAAATATGCAGAAAACCTCTTTAGCAGCTGCTATTTAAAGGAGAGCACTGCTCAGGTATATGAGCCGTAATTCACTTGCATAGGGTCTTGTCAGTGGTAACAAATGGCAGGGGGACGATGGGCTAATGTGTGAGGTATACCTCCCGGACCACTTAACCCTACAAAGTGGCCGACTGGAGCCCATTCTAAAAAAAAATATAGTCTGTTTCTATTAGCAACTCCATATGGGCCCAGTACTTAAACTCCTGAGTCAGGAAGAAAAGGGGAGATGAGTGGGAGCAGCAAAAACAAGAGGGGGAAAAAAGAGTCTTATTTCCTTTTTGTACCATTGCTGGCTTTGCCATAGCTTTGGCAACACAAAGTTTTTCCAGAAGAAAAAAAGCCTAATTTCAAAGATGAACGTTGAAAAAAATGAAGCAGGCACGTAGATAAAGTTTCCTTTGCTGACCATTTTTCACAAACTAAATTAAAGTAAGATAAGACAAGGTAAACTTTAGGCAATTCTTTGCATTTCTCATGAGTTACAGAACTCCATCATATTTCACAGCTGTAATACACCTTCCTGTCAGAGTCAATGTCATTCATAGAAAGGACTTGTCAATTCAAATGTGCTGTACTGAAAATTTTTTTCTTTTCTGACCGATAGCCAACTCTTGTTAACCAATCATTAACTGACATTAGTGCCTAGCATGCAGGGGCGCTGTGGTCGAAGTGCCAAACAAGCCGCCCAGCTGCAACAACAACCGATGCGCAAACAGGTGACATGTTGTGGATTTGTCGTTGTGCAGCCACTTTTCCAGTAAGTCTCGACAGCATCAATTAGTTGACCTATAATGTTGTCAGCTGTGTTTCTGCCTGGCATACTCTCTCAGGGTTTCCACTCGTTTGTTGCAAGCCCGGTGTACAGCGAGGGTGTGACGTATGAGGTAAGCATGAAAGTTACAGTGATATGTGTGTCCAGTTTATTTGTCGGTAAATACATGGTACAACTCCTCAACACCCCAGCCAAGTTCCTGTGTCTTGCTTGACAGCCACCTGCAACCTGCTTATTAAAGTACAGCAAGTTATCCTCAAAGTTAGCAACAACTCCGGCTCAGGCACACTTAAGGTTTGCTTACCTCTAAGGTGGACTAGCAATTCTCCTTTCATTTGTTTTTAATAATTCTTAATAGCATTAATCGCTCAAAATTCGTATTGTTGGTTAACGGTTAAATTGTTAATTATTGACTTCCCCAGAACACATTGTTGTAAACTATAAGGCTGATAATGCTAATTCTGGTGATGCTTTATTTATCCATGTCACTTCATGACAAAATTAGTTTTATTAATAAGTCATTACCAGTAATGAGGGTTCAATTTGTCTGTTCATGTGCTCACAGCTGTTATGGACTATTACTGTTTGATGTAACTGTTTCAGCACATTTGTAATTCATTTACATTTACAGGACCTCAGAGCACCATCACATGGATGTTTTGCACTCATATGTGCACTTTCATTGTTCACCATCAGCGATACTTTAATGATGATTGGAATGAATAATGTATTAAGATTTGCTCACTATCTCCGAGGACACTGTTTACTGCAACTTCTAGAAAGGGAGAAACACACACATGCACATAGAAGCATATGCTTAAATAGGTGTATCCAAACCGCACACAAACGACACAGACTCCCACAAACACTGGTGCATATGAACAAACGTACATGTAGATATGTACATATTCACAAACACCTGCTGGCACTCACTCACATGAACAAAGAGGCACCAGCGCACACACACACACACAGAACAGGATGTTCTCATTAGACTGTGCTGATGGACATACATTTATTGTTGCCTTTTAATGACTAAAGATACTAAATACAGTAATGAGGTTTCAGTGTCTACTTATGAGGGACTTTGCTTTTTTTGCACTTTAATTAAAAATAATAACATAATGCAGTTATTATTGAAAAAGAACCTTCCCATTATGTAATTCATTGAATATAATTTAAAGCACGTCATAAATAGATACAATCGAATAGAACAAAAGAGCAAATATGGGATCTGACTCTTCACATTTTACTTTGTTGCCAAATACTAAGTGTATGGCCTTTTAATCCTGGATCACATCTAAAACCTGAGTGTACTTTCTCACATAATAACCATTCAGAGCATCCCTGCAGCATATTATAGCAAAGGCCTTACTGGAAATAAAGACAGCGTTAACGTTATGGCTTTCAAATACTTTTGCTGCCAACAAAACTTGCTCGACAGCGTTAACTAACATGCTCATTATTCTGCCACCACTCACAGTCTGCCCATAAAACATAAGTATGTTAACTAACAGAAAAGGGGTCTCTACTAAGTATTAAAAGTCAGGATATCTCAGCCTTTGATGCTTTGACTTGGACCACTTTTTGATTTTGTGCGTTCCCTCACTTTGTGTAAGTGTAATTCCAAATCGCTGTAGTAGCTCTTTAATCGATCATATGATGACAAGACAAGATGTATCAGTATTTCTCTCATTCAACTCCACAGGTAGTGCATCATCCATTTGTTTTAGTAATTGATCAAAGCAGCATATTACAATGCCTGGATGAAAAGAAAATAGGTTTGGACAAGTAGTGACAATGGCCAAATTATTCACAATCAGGTGGATGTGTGTGAGGAAAGGACCACTGCAAAATCAGCGGATGTCAACAATGAGGTTAATAAGAGAGGCCATTCCATCCATTTCAAATTTGTGTCTTGTACCATGAAATTAAACTAGCAAAATATTACATTTCAAAACAATACAAAACAGTTTTAGTTTGAGGAGATGACAGTTGACATTTTTTGTAATATGAACACAGCTTTGGTGAAGTTAAGCTGCATCAATATTCATGTCAGGATTCAAGCTGATGAAAGCAGAGTGAGAACCGAACCTTGAAGATTGGATCCTGGAATTCAGGGAGACAAACAAATCTACATGCTTGCTCAAGGAGTGAGCACAAATCGCAGAAATGCATGTATTGTATGCTTGAACACACATACCCACACTTGGATACTCTTTGCATACAGAATATAATCAAACTGGTTGGCAGTGCAACACAGTGTCATTTTGTGGGAGTGCAAAATGGGTTTTGATTACAGGCCTGTGGAAGAATAGTTGACCCTCTTATCCAGCATGGAGAAGATGCAGTTCATCCACTCAGTTCCTCTGGCCCTTTACAGAGTAATGAGAGCCTGACTGAACCAGTGGACCTTCACTCCCTGCACTGTTAGCTTCTCACAACATGAAGCAGAGCTGGCACAAAGGTTTTAAAATGAGGTCTGGAAGTCCCAAAGGCCTTGTAAGTCATTCCAGGATTCTGCCAAGCGGCAGAGGAGTATTTAATACTTGACTATTATTTTGCTCATTACAACTGAGAGAAGACTGATTATTATGGACATAGTTCACCCTTTGCAGAATAGACAGCCCTGCAATTATCCCTTAAATTACACTAGACATTATACTTTGCACATGGAAAAGTGGCAATTTTAAGACTGTATGGTAAGGGATTGATTTAAAATCCGGGTAAAGTCAAATCTGAGATTTGTTTCTTACCATATTATACATGTTGGTAAATAATTCCTATATTATATATTAAACTATAATAAACTATATATTGCTGAAATGTGGAGTTAGACCGTTTGAAAACTGTTTTTCACCATTTTTGTGTTAAAGAATTTTTAGGCAGGCCCAAAATCAAGGCTGTACTGGCCATTTGGTATACCGGGACAAATCTTTTTGGGCCGCTGCCTCGGACTGTGTTTGTGTAAACATGGCAACAGTAGTTGAGAGACTGAAGACAGAGCAGATTGAAATAGGTATTGCTTATATGTACATGTTTATGCTTATTGAACAGGTTTACCGATGTCTTTGTACTTGCAAATGTTTTATTGTGCTTAAAATAAGGAGTGCAGGTGTCAGAGTAATTAATTTCTTCACCTGGTCCCTTTCACTGCTTCCACCGCAGCCTCTCCGTTCTGTTCGCCGGCTTTGCTTTGTGTGTTTGTGTGTAATGTTAATTGGGAAATAGCTGGCTCTGTAGCAGCTCAATGCTTCACTATGTTCACTATCTAATCACTAACTTTGCTGTTTGGTGCTGGAGAGTAGTGCATGGTGGGTTCATCAGAGCTGGTTTGCTGAAAATAGCTGGAGCAGGAAAAGATGCTGATGAGATTGTTGAGACTGAATGAAAACGATGCACTTGAAGGCCATGAAACCAAAAGAATGAGCTGAAAAACACCCCAAATCTCTGTCGTGCTGTTGGGATCTGGGGAGTCAGGTGATTTTGATCGGTTTCCATGTGTGACTCCTTTTATTTTATAGTAATTCCATGTTAACATGGAAACGTTAATTAGAGCTGATGATATACCTTTAATTAAAGAGATTACCTTTGTTAGTCACTTGAAGGAATAGAAGAAACAAGCTTGATCCTCCTATCACTTTTCACCACCTGCTCACTAAGGCATAAATAAACAAAGACTGGCTTAATAAATGGATAATTCCTAATGACAAGAGAGACACTTAACCACAAAATGCAAATGTCTTTCCTTCAAAGTAATTTCCCCTGGCATCCCCTCACTTTTTTTCTTTGGTTTTCCTGTGACTTCTCTCACTATGTGTCTCTCACTCTCACAAGCACAGATACTCAGGCGGTCAGCATGACAGATGAGAGGAATGCCCGAACTGTCAGACGCTATTCTCTACACACATCTGTCAGCTAACTGGCCTTCAAAGGCAAAGAGAAAGATAGAACTGGGAAGAATGGCTAAAATGACAAAGATAGAAAATTAAGGAGAGGGAGGGAGAGCGAAAAGACAATAATGGAGGAGGTAGAATACGGAGGCAAGAAAAAAATTAGATGGGAAAGAGAAGCCCATAAACAATAACACAGGGATGGTATGGGAACAACTGTGCTTTGTGATGATTTAAACAGCTTGAAAAACTGTTTTTGTTGCTCAATTTAGTACAAATGTGAAAATCAAAATTTGAGAGAAGAACAAACAACAGAGACACATGTCAGCTCGGTGGATAACAGAAAGCTTGGGGAGAGGTGATATCCCTTCAAAGTGCAGTGCTCGGCGTTTCACTTGTGGTTTGTCGGTTTGTTGATTAAGCAGTGCTCAGTTAGATCACCTGTCACGTAACTCAGTGAAGTTCATGTTCCTGCTTCTGCTTGGGGTGTTTTAGCTACGAAACCCAGATTTAAGCCATTTGTCATCTCTCACTGGGCACCGGACACTGATGACTTGTACAAAACACAAAACACAAAACAAGAAACATACCTGCAGATACATGCAGATGCTTGACACATTAGAAAATGCTCAAATACTTTCAGTGCACAAGAGATAGTGATATTGATCTCCTTTTGGTTTTCATTGTATATATTCATGTTGTGGTTGCTTGCCTTCATATAAAAGCTGTCCGGTATACCAATTGGGTTGTTTGCCTAAGCTGCATAAAAATTAATTGAAAGATAAAAAATACACACTAGCAACACTGGGGGAAAATAAGGCACATATTCCTTGCAAGTATGAAGTAGTCTTCCACTGGCAGTTGATTAGCAGAGCTTTCTTTTATCACCTGTCACATTACTTTAGTCTCTGTTTCTGCTGCTCCTTGAGAGATGCTTAAGCCAAGAAATGCAGATTAAAATCATTTTTCAACAAGACTGGGAATTGGGTGTATAATAAGAGCTGCAGTATTTTTGTGCTAATATTGGCAGGTTACCATAGAGCATATTAAACATGTAGCTATACTGTACCTTGCAGTCATCAGTTGTCTGCTCCTTTTGAAAAGTGAAGGTGATTTAAACTGACACAATATGAAAGTGTTATGTCAAGCAAGGTCTTTGGAAATGTTTAGCAATCTTACTACTTTAACTATTAATACTGGAAGTGAAACGCAATGAAGTAAAGAAACAGGATGACATTTTGTACAATAGACTTTTCTTTGCCTAAAGTGAGCCACTCTCAATGCCACTCTTGTGTGTGTACAATAGTCTACATATGTCCACCAGCAGCCGGTTAGCTTAGCGTTTTATTATCTTTGGAGAGCTTCAGGCTAGCTGTTTCCCCAAGGCTTTGTGCTAATCTAAAATAACCAGCCGCTGGCACTAGCTTTTATTTAGCGAGAAGATACAAAAGTGGCATCCATCAAATTTCCACTACTTATCTGGGGCCGGGTTGCGGGGGGCAGCAGGCCAGATGTTCCTTTCCCCAGCAATGTTTTTCAGCTCATCCTGGGGGACCCTGTGGCAGTCCCAGGCCAGACAAGATATATAATCCCTCCTTCTGGGCCTTTTACCAGTTTGACGTGCCTAAAAAAATCTCTATAGGCAGCCATTTAGGAGGCATCCTGTTCAGAGGCCACCTCAGCTAGCCACTTTGTACTCGAAGGAGCAGCGTATCTACTCCAAGCTACCTCCGGATGTCTAAGCTCATCACCCTATCTAGAGCTAACGAAAGCTCATGACCATAGGTGAGGGTCGGATCATACATGGACTGAAATTGAGTGCTTTGAATCACTGCTGACACCACAGTGAACCACCACACCATCTCTCCATCTCCTGCTAGATTTTACCCTCACTTTTGCTGTTCTTAATGGGCAAATCCACCAATTGAATTGGATCTCTTTGCTGGTCATGGTGAGTACAGTGAAAAAAGCTCTAACCCTAGTGATGTCAGCATATTATTTTGGCTTGGGTTCAGAGACTACAAAAACGTGAGGTACAAAATTGGGGTGCACAAATTTTAATTTGGTTTTATCGGACAGTAGGGGAGCCTAAACATGCTAACTTGTGTCATGGAGCTTGATCCATACTAGGATCTGTAAAGTGGCAATATCTGTGCCTCTGCACTACTGATTCTGACCTTATTATCCATTTGCATTTTAGTTTGCCAACTTTCTAAAAGTGGAAATGGCTGGAATACTTTTTCAAAACCTTACTTCTAGTATGGCTAATGTCGAGTTGATTCCTGAGGATAGTGCGAGAGGAAAGGCAAAATGGGTCATTAAAATCAAAAGAGATTTTCATCTCTTAGGCATGAATATGCTCAGCGAATGTAATGGTTGTGTGCCAATTACAGTACTTTGCTCTGAACCAAAGCGTTGGATGAAGTGACCAGCTGATTGATTGACTGACCAGCAGACAATCATAGGTTCCAGAAAGCAAAAGTAGATGCTAACAGGACATGATTTGTACATTATGCAATTGTAAAATACAAACCTTAGTGGATCATGTCAGTCCTTCAAGTAAAACATAAAAAAACTAAACTGGAGTTTCCACCTGTCAACATTGTAAATTTGCCATACAGTATGAGGCTTGGGAGTTAATATCTTTATTGTATATCGGCTCTCGCACAGTTTCAACAAGTTAGCAGGCTGTATTAAAGTGTGGTGAAGAGAACAGCTTCTGTATTGCACTGGCAGCATGGTTTACTAAGCTTTCCTCCCTCTTTTAAATTGCTATAACACATACCTCCGTGGCCTTGTGCTGCCAGGCGTGCTCCATCGAGACCACAGCAGAATACTGTAATGAATTTAAAAAGCCGCCAAAAACTTCTCTCTCTCTCTCTCTCTCTCTCTCTCTCTCTCTCTCTCTCTCTCTCTCTCTCTCTCTCTCTCTCTCTCTCTCTCTCTTCCTGGCCTTAGGACTCAATTTCCCTCGGCAGCGTATTGAGTTGGAATCAGATAACTGCCAGAAAGTGTGGAAAATCTAATGCATATCAAGTGAAGAGACATGCTGACACTCCCCAGTGACAGAAACACTGTGCTCCATACATGAAAATACAAACCCAGCACAAAGCTGAAAGGAGTGGAGTGGAAAGGGGGGAGGTGAGAAGAAGAAGCTGGGCCAAAGGTGGGAAGGAGATGAAAGAATGTTTTTTTTTTTTTTTTTTTTTTTAGGAGACATTAATCAAAATGGGCTTCTGTGTCCATACATGAAAGGTTAAGCAATTTCTTTTTAGGGGTCAGTCCGCATTGGATAGAAGTTTTATGTGTGGCAGTGTTCATGTGATACAAAGAGTGGAAATGTTTAACGAACACCTGGTCCTGGTACACCTGTGAAATCACTGCTCACTGGTGTCATCAGGTGGTTCTGGAACATAAAGTCAGCTTCAGACCCATCTGGGTCCATCCATCCTGGAAACATACTTCCAGTTTATACAATTGGGAGCATGTAATTGGTCCCTCTCCAACTGCCAGAGCACACAGTTGGTGTCTGCTGTCCAGCCACAATGTGGTTAGAACATATATATATATATATATACATTTATTTATTTATTTTCATCTCACTAGCATGAAAGCTGCTCTTATCAATATTTTAACATTAACAATTAATAAAATGTCTATATATTATGTGCAAGGGGTTGTGCGTACGAGCCCAGACTATTTTAGGCATCTTTCAGCTAATTGTTTTCGTTTTACGACTGTTAATGCAGTTCTTTGTGGATGTGTTATGAGCATCTGTTTTCTAACATATTTTCTTCATCGACTTCCTAAGAGATAATATGTTAAATGTTGTGTTTTGATCTTGTTCTACCAACCCCAAGTGGCGATTAAAATCAGTCCATGCTTGTAATACCCTAGATGGCACTATGCATATCAGATTGGCAATGGTCCTAGGTTAAAATAGGCCCCTCAGTGTGGACTTTGCATGTTCTCCACATGTTTGCATGTTTTCTCTCGCCACTCTGCTGCCCTCCCACACAAAGTTTAGGTGAACTGGACATTCTCAATACCAGCTTTTTTTTTTGGTACAGCATTGTATTATTCAATTGTCTCTCCCTGCACTCTGATCATCAGTGGCGAACATGGTAACAGCCAAACTGAGGTGAAATTACACGATGTGTGTGGTGTTAAATCTCAAAAATCGCATACATGAAAACAAGTGCATGTGACAAGAGTGCACAGAACAGTACCCGCAAGCAGAAAAGAGCAATTCTGCTCCACTATCTCCGCGCTCGCAACCACTTAACACTCGCTCACACGTCAAGTTGAGATTTTAGACTGTGGAAGTGGAGATGGAATAGACAATGACTGATGTCTCTGCTCTGGTGTGGGCACCAATGATAATGAAAAAAATGCACTTGCATGAACGTGGCCGCGTGAAATTGTAACTTGCACGCTCACAAAAAATTATTGCAGTCTCGAGCCCTGCGTTTTCTGAGCGATTGATTAATAAGCTATTCAAGGTATTTACTTTATTTATCCCAGTGCATGCTGAATAAGCTGCCATAAGAAGGACTGATAAATGAATGGATGGCATAATTTTGACATTTTTTTTGCTCCTCTCTGTTGCTAATACATTCACTGTTTGACATTTATGACTTTTACAGCACTTTGCTGATATCCTCATTACCATGGAAATTAATCAAACCCCAGCAACCTTCACCTTGCTGAATTTAAACCCGCTAAGTGAATTTCAGGTTGCTGCATGAGATTTATTGTCGTCACTGTTGGGGTCCAAACAAAAAAGACGATAGTTATATAGAAAAAGATTTTGCTCAAGCAAGCAGGTGTGTATTTTGAGTTTGAGAACTTTTTGGCTGACTACTCTCCTGGGTGTCTGACAGACACACGTATAGAAGGAAAGATAAATAAACAAAAGAAAATACATAAGAACAGCAGAGACAGCCCTGAAGAGCAAGAGTTTTTCTTTGTGTATAGTGTGACACAGAGAGAGAGAGACTGACACACAGTACTTGTTATCCTACTTGTCAATTGGTTTTAACAGATGTGCCTATGGCCTCGTGCTTATCACAACCTGATAAACGATATTATTATACAGTACCCAGAGGAACACAATTTCCAGTGACTCCAAACTAATGGTATTCCACTGGGCGGTTTGTTCCATTTTTCCAGAGTTTTATTCATGCAGTAAAGAGTTTTCTGCTTTTTCACCAGCCTGCCTAATATTCATGTAAAAGCAGTTGCATGCATAATTGCAGCTTAAGTAAGGAAGCTATCTATCTATATATATAGTATAGTAATAAATATAGTAATAAATATATTGCTTAAAACTTGACACTCTTCCTACTAAAAAGAGAATGTTGCATGTCACCATGTTTTTGTTGTTGTTGAATCAAGCACTACGAAAGATGTGCATGTTTATTCTGAGTAGCTGATGATTCATTGACTTGATGAAATCCAGTTTTTATTTCATACCACATGTATTGCTTTGCTTAAGTTGTAACGTTTTGTTATCTGTTGGATGATATCCTAACCTAAACAAGGCATTCTTACTAAAGGACATAGCACTGGAGAGTCCAGAGAACATGGTGTGACACATGACATTAAGACCCACAACTGTATGTCATATCATACTTTCCAATACAGAGCATTGATACAGATGTGATATCCATCCCAGTTTGAATCAATGCAGACTTGCTTACTGGTGCCTTAATACTCTTGCTGTACAGACTGAAGGATCAGGCCATTTGAGAACAGACACAAAATATTTGAATATTATATTATGATATTATGACCTTATGTGTTACCAATATATATATATATATATATATATATATATATATATATATATATATATATATATATATATTTACTCAGTCAGCAGGGGTGTCAAGAGACCAAATTTTCATCTCCTCATTTCTGTTGACTGCTACTTGTAATGTAATTCCATTGAATTGTGCTCCAAATCCTTCTCACATAATGTCAACACAGTCTGTGAGGACATATTTGAAACTAAACCCCCAAAGTAGTTAAAGCTCCAGTGTAGTGGCAGCTTATTTTACCGTCCTCCTTGGCCACTTCTTGCAGGATGTAAAAGATTCTGACTCGCGTAGACTACCACGTCCAATTTACGTGCTCTTGCAGGCTAAATTTTTCTTGTTAGCTGTCCAATGATAAGGCTCGTAGTTAAAAATTTTATTCCATGTAAACAAAAAATAAACAAAATCTTTATGCAATTACTGGAGTACCAAAACACTGACCTTCTGCTGGCTATAACTAAAAAGTCTATAATCTGCGGTCTATAATCTGCGATCAGAAAAAATTGTTGCTCCACATCCTGCTCCATCAAAGCCTAACTAGCACTGAAACCTACTTAAAGGAGTCAACCAAAAATGATCCAATAGCAGGACAGAATACAGGAGTCTTTATCTTAATAGGTCTAAAACACACAGCAAAGCACATTTTGCAACATGACCAATTACCTTAACTCTATTATATGGTTAACATTTGAAAGGGCATAACACATATACTTTTGCAATAAACATAAAATACAAAAAACAGTTAACAATACAAAATGGCTCTTACATCCGGAATAAATAAATAAAAGGTGAAGACATACTAGCTGTTTGTACAAGCAAAAACAAGGATGTGTCCAGTAAACTAAGCATTGAATGAGAAATGCAGGAGAGGGGGGACGTTGTATTTAAAACCTTTCATACCTCAGCATTTTAGCAGACACTCTTGGACTCACTTTGTATCTTTGTTTTGACAGGAGTGTGTTGATGTGGAAATGCTACATTTTACCTTTTACCCTTCCCATCTTTCCTGTGCAGCATCTGCATTTTAAGAGCATCGAGCCTATTTTGCTGATGTGAAATTTCATTGTGTGTTGATGCATAAACCATGTCTTTTAGACTGAAACACATTTGTTTTTGGAGAGTGCACTGGAATGGAAGACTACCTGTGAACATGATGAAACTTCTTTTGAGTCGAGAGAACAAGTAAAACTAATTTTGTCCTCAAGGTCTTTTCACATTGGTGGACGTCCTTTTGGTGTGCCCACATTTAAGCTCCATGTTGCACTATACCATGCAATGTAACATCACTCTAAGCTTGTGCAGTGTTCAGAGCAGAGGGAATGAGACGTCTAAGTCAGTGAGTTTTGCGTGATGTTGTGTGAAATGCACTCGGCTTTATGCTGCCTCTATCTCTCCTCAGGATCGCAGAGTTATAACTGCAGTGTCCCACACGGATTGTCTGCTTGTGATTCTTAACTATGTGGAAAGAGTTGTCAGTCAGATTGAGAACCGCTCTGCCCTTTAAATAGATCCAGTTCCAGTCATGCGCAAGGTGTAAAATACACACGCTCAAGCGGGCATCTATTCTGACACACACACATAAAAGCACACACAATTTCTCTCAATCCCTGTTGCCATATCTTTCCTGGTGCGCTGCTCTGACACTTTTTTTTGTTTTCCTTATTTCTGTCCCTCTACTTCTCTCTCAAGCTAGCTGTCCAGCAGGGAGTGGAGGTATATAAGTGATAATGACCTACAACAAGATAAAAATGACCTTACACCCAGCCTTGCTAGACAGGATGGGAGGAGGAGAGGCAGTTCTACATCCATGCTCCCCTCATTACCTGCTGGCAGTATTTGGGCACTGGCACTGCTCCAACACACTCTGTGTAACAACCTGGGGGAGAGAGGATTTCTTCCAGCTCCCTTCTTGTTCTTGTACTCAAGATTAACTTCCTCGCTTCTTTCTCAACAATTTCTCCTTCCACTGAACTCCAACCATTGTGTCCTCAGCCTTTCTGTCAAATTAGTTTTCTTTTAAATAATACTGCAATTAAATACAAATTACGATAAGAAATAGATTTTACAGCACTATTAAATTGTAATGTAAAAAAAACCAAAAAAACAACATATTATCCAATTTAATGATAACCTTAAAAATTCCAAGAATGAGGTCATTGTTTTCACCCTCATATTCATATTTTGAATGAACCTTTTTTGTTTTACTTTGCACTTTTAAAAATATTAAGCACCCTTTTTTTCTTTTTACCCCATTCTATTATTTAAATGAGAATATTTTTAATTCCGAGCAGGTTCAGTGCGTCTGTTGGCATTACTGCTGAATTGGCAATAATGGGATTTCACCTCAGTTTGCAATATCTCTAGGTTTTTTCCGATATCAAATGTAATTATGTTGTTGGCTTTCTACCTATGATAAGCGACCTGTGAGGAGTGTTTAAAGTCTAGTCAAATGTGATAAGATGGTGCGCTTCAGCCGACCTGGTGCTGTCAAACGTATTTGGTATTTAAATTGTAAATTTTGCTGGAGCAAGCTCAAAACAAATTTTAATTTAAAGCTGTGTTTCATAGCTTTACCTTTCTCATCTCTTAGTGTGTAATACATCAACTGCTCTCATTTTCTAGATCATAAGCATATGGGTCAAGAAATCAGGGGAATTAAAATGATGGGTATCCAAATATAAAATTGTATGCTCAAGTGCTGTGGTGGAGAAAAAACACTGGATAGCTTTGGATTTCTGAGAGTTGACCTACAAAAAATCTAAAAACATGATACCAGTTAGCAGTGATCTCCAGGTGAAGGAGTTCACTTGTAAGCAGAGGTTATATAGGTTTAAGTCCAGGAGTTGAAGTAAAGACAAATAATTGAATTACGAACATCAAAAAATGTATCAGATATGACCAAAAGTATGTGAGTTACCCATATTTCGGCTATTTTCATGTGGTAAGGGACATGTATTGTTACAGTACATCATACAATATGTTGGTATGTCCAAGTATAGAAATTACACAGTAGTGTGCTTAGCTTCATGGCAGCTTTTGGGGATGGCCTTGTCCTCTTTCAATGTGACAATGTTCCTGTGCACAAAGCGAGGCCCATAAAGAAATGGTTTGGTGTGACAGAAACTGGCTTGCCTGCACATAGCCCTGACCTCAAAACGATCCAACACTTTTGGGACGACTTAGAACACTAACTGCGAAGCAGGCCTCGTGGACACCCGATCTCACTTATGCTCTTGTAGATGAATCGGAGCAATTCTTGCAAAAACCTAAAAAAAAAAGCAGAGACACTTTCAATGTTTGTACAGGCACCGGACTAGATGTATCAGCTAAATGTTAAGATATCACGCATGCACTCGCTGTTGTAGAAAGGGGTGTTAAAACCTGGTTCAATATATGGTGTAACTTTACTAAATTAATAAATCATCTGATTGCATAACTAAAAAGCAATCTCACAAACATGTTAAAAACTGGATCTGGACTTTAGTGCCTAATCTCTCCACAGCATTTCATTTCAACTTCCAACGTGTTTGGATTCCCCAAAATGTTCTCAAAGTCACATTAACACCTGCAGCTCTATAATTTTGGGTCCATAAAAACACAGGCAGGCGTGTTAATGATAATTACTAATTATCCCCTTGCTGACAGACACAGTCATTCTCACACACAAGTCTGCACTCACAAAAACAAGCACAGACAATCTAGCTGGTGATATCCACACATACATAACTGTATTGTTTTGTTTGTGTGTGTTAGTCAGCCCACCATACCTAATCTATATAATCAAACTAGCTTCCCCAAAGCACATTCTGCTGCACTGTTAATCAACTACTCATTTAGTATTAATTAAAACCTGCTTTGTTTTTCCAAGTTGAATTATGTGATGGCGTATTCTCCTGAGGTCGGTTACTGCCTCTCTTTCCTTTCCACCATCATGAAGTTTCTCACTGTGTCATCAGCAGCTAATCTGAAAGCAACCTTATCAAGCGAGGGGAAGACTTTATTTATCAAAACCCTCACAGCGGGGAGCAGCATCTGATGAAAAAAGGCAGAATTGTTCAGAATAAGTAGCTGTAGACAAAATAACAAGTGACACAACCCTCCCAACACATACATTTAAACTTAATTTAATAAAGCAAGTGAGGCCTGGCAAAATGTTCCCTCCTGTTAAATCTTTGAATCATTTTCAGGAGATTTCATGCAAGACCACATTCACACAAAAACGCAAACACACAGCTCAATGATAGCATACTTATGTTAAGGCCTGAATACAAGAACAGAGATTTGAATACTGTAAACGTGCTGAATAGCACGACTCTACGCTATACTGTGCTCCACATTCTATAAATATGTTGACGCCAGAGTTAAACACTGAAATACTATGTGCATATATATATATATATATATATATATATATATATACCACTATTATCATACACATTATTACACCCCTCTGTACTGTAAAATACAGTCTATCATACATTATGCATATGGAAGTGATAAACCTGTGTTTTACATCAGAGTAAACCTGCAGTTTGCATCATAACGGCAACAGAATACCAGAGTTTGTTGTTACTCTATCTGTATGTTGATAACTGAACTGTATCTTTGCATCAGTGAGTGTGTTCGACAGAGAACAGTGTGAGTGTGTGTGGTATTTACAACAATGCACGCAAATATGTCAAAATGTTAACAAATATGTGCAAATATATGTGCATGCACGTTCTCCATTATGTGCTCCTGTCCTGCAAACACATACGTATGTTTGTGTCTGCAAGTGTATCCTTATCTTATGTTTCTGTGAGTTGCATCTGCATACTGTGTGTGTGTGTGTGTGTGTGTGTGTGTGTGTGTGTGTGTGTGTGTGTGTGATTCAGTGTAGTCTGTAGAGTATAGAGTGTGGATCTTGTAATGTGTAAAAGTGCCAATGCCAGAATATAAATATGCTCTGTGACAAGTAGTGCATGCATTCAAAATCCTACTTGCATTGCATTTAATGAGCTTCTCATATGTTTTTTACATGCAAAATCTTCTGACAAGTAACTGGTAACCACAGCTGTCAAATAAATATAATGAAGTAGAAAAGTACGATATTTCCCTCTGAAATATAGTGGAGTAGAAGTAAAAAGTATCATAAAATGAAAATACTTTTTAAGTACCTCAAAACTACTCAAGTACAGTACTTGAGTAAATATACTTAGTCAATTAGGTAGTTACGTAGTCAGCTGATCAAGTGACGTACTATATCGCGCAACTGTTATTGAAAGTTGCGTGATATAATAACGAGTATAACAAGCTTAGGGAGGGATGCTGAAACACAAGACTTTGACCCAAAAGAACGCTGTTCTTGTCCTTTGTAAAACCAAGACTAATAGTTGAATTCACGCTTGTTCCAGAACTTTGTACTATATTTACATATATGTAATGTAATGCAAGAAAGTCTGCCAAGAGCTGTTGTTGTTTATTTACCCTGGTTGCATTGTTTACACAAACCACAATTGCTTTTTTTAAGTTTTGCTGAATCGTTTCATATCATTAACCATGTGGCATTGTGTGTTTCTGAAAGCGCGATACGAGGCTGTTATGAAAGGTATTCATGAAACATATTTTTGGTTCACTAGCACCGCTGTCAACGTATCCCGTAGTTTGCATGAATGGAAATGCCAAAATGTTTTCTGCTGACTGGATTGTATGCACACACACACGGTCAAACTGTCAGATGAGATGTGTGTGGATGATGTTTTGTAGAAGACGCTTGTGAGATGTAGAAGTCACAATCAAATGCCTGTCATGCAAGCTAACTTCCAAATAAACGTATATCTAACACAGCGAGACACATTCTGACGAAATAACAGACATCAGTCTCCACAGTGTAAACGCCAAACTCTCATTACATGTGTGAATGCTGTGGGAGTGACATAGTGTGAGGATGTGTGTACTGTTCATGTTGGAGAGGGTGTTTGTTTATGTTTGTGTGTGTGTTTTTGTTGATTATAACCATATTTTTAGGCTCTCTCTTTTACAAATCATGTCTTCTTTCTGGGTCACTTTACATTTTAACCTCCTGTCTTCCTCTGTTGCTTTCAGTATTCTGTATTCTTCTCACCCCCTTTTCTGTCACTCTTTACAGTCCATTACTGCCAAATTCCCTTACTAGCATGTGTCCCCTTTGGCCCAGTGAACTAGTGCATCCCTAGCCTTGGCAGGCTTGAAAGGCCAATATGACCAATATGACTGGCAGTAGACAGGGTGGGCCGCTCCAAGTCCATCACTGGGAACAAACTCACTTGGGTGTGAAGCAAATGTCATCCCGGCTCTTTTCATTTCCCCCTCAATCTGTAATTCTTCCAAATGACTTGCGCTGTAGTTTTGTGCTTTTTGCAGTAGACCTATTTCTGTTTTTCTGAGCTATGTGAGTCGGAAGAGCTGGATAAAGCGCTACAAAGACCGGAATTGTAATGTAGAACCCCTGCTAGAAGACCTGCCTTTGTTTGATTTGGAGAAATTAGCAGTGAGATGATTACCATTATTATTAAGTGATTCTGAAAGACAATGATTGAGAATTTGAAACAAGGGATGCCAAATTGTTATATATAACTTATCCAATAAGTCCTGCAGCTGCTACTTGACATTAGACAAACCTGTTCAAAATATGTTGCCATGTTTAAGCTCTTAACCAATTAATGCAAAGCACATTTTTTTTTAAATATCACGCTACTACTTCCAAAATTTGGACACTTGGTCAGAGCTTCTGTGTCAAACCTAGAAATTGAAAGAGGAGAGTGATTGTGATAATGGGCTGTAAAAATAATTGAATAAAAAAAAATGTAATGGAAAAATTCATGCATCTGTTGGAATCACAAGGATTATAGAGTGGCCGCAAAAATCTCTTAATTATCTGGGAGAATGAGGTTGGGCCATCAAGGCTGATGAGCATGTGATTTTCAGAAGGACATTAAGGCCAGACAGCTGTAGCCACTGGTGAAATCTCTGCCCTGACTGTCTCCACTCTTAGCCACCTGATATAACTTCCATAGTCCTTCATTGTTGTCAAAAAAACTGTTTAAAAACAAAACTACTTATTTTTCGAGTCACATACACACAACCTGCCACCGTCACCGGAGCAAGAAATGTGTATCAATCCAGCACTGGAAATAGTTTCCAACAAATGCACTATTTAATTCTGTTTGAGTGATGTTCGCTTAAAACTACATTGCCCAGCTGTCTTGGGATTTTGTTTTTAAAGATTTACATCTTCAGGAGGAACAAATAAGCTTTGAGTTGAGTGCTACTGACGGGGAAGTTTATGATAAGTAAAATACAGAATCGCACCGGCCGTATCCTTTAAATCCAGATGTAAAACAATGTTAATTAATGTAAACTAAATGAAAATGCTTTTTAAGTACCTCAAAACTATTCAAGTATAGTATTTGATTAAATGCACTTAGTCAATTAGGTAGTTACTTCTACATCTAAGTTCTTACTTCGCGCAGATCAAGTGACTGATCATATCGAGCAACTGTTATTGAAAGTGGCGTGTTATAATAAGGTGTAACAAGCTAGGGGAGTGATGCTGGACCGTAACTTTTAGAATTGAAGTAAAGCTAAGAATGAAAGAAACATTTCAACGTGTTCTGTATGTGTCGTGTATTAGTGCTTTAGTTTTCTGTAGATTTTCACTTATGTGTCCTGTTGTGTTAATGTTTCTATAAAGCCCCTGGGTTAAGATGTGAAAAGTTAGTTAAACATGTTGTTACACACGGAGGCTCATTTTCTACTCTAGTGCAAAAGTACAGGAGCAGTGTAAAAGCCTTAATACATAATTCACCACCATCTGTCCACAAATCATGTTGTGTTATCAACGTTCTCTATTTTCCTCTTTGTTCTTTATTTTACTTTTAATATTTCACACTCTTGTTTCTATTGTTGTCATGTAACCTGTGTGTGTCACACTGCGTCAAACACTTTTCATTTTATAAATGTCTTGTATTGTTTCTCCTCTTTCATTTCCATACGTGCTCTCTGTGTCTGTTTTGGTCTTGCACGCTTCATCACCCACACACAAGATATCTCTCTCTTTCTTTCAGCACTCTATTTCCATTCTGTGTCTGTTCCTCTCTTCCTCACATCTGCTCATCCTCGGATGCTTTCTCTCCGGCTCACTCTCTTCAATACGGTGCTGTCAATGACTTTCCATTCCACAACACATGCCAGTAGCAGTCCACCTCTACCTGTGGTTCAATTTGCATTTTTAAAGAATCCTCAGTGCTATTGTCCAGGACAGTGGATTTTTTTTTCTTCACAGGTCGGTCCCCTTCAGAAGCACTGTGCCAAGCAGTGATGACATGAGTTTCCACTACAGCCTCACAGCAGGGGATAGCCATGCTACGGCGCACTGCTGTGATCCTGCCAGGTAGCGGGGCTGACCACATGGTCTACTGCCTGTCAGACTATTCCTCCCGCAATGGCAAAACCCTAACGTATATGTGTCTCCGTGTGTGTAGTTGTGTTTTTGTGTGGTCGCAATCTCATCAGGTCTATTGTGGAGGCTGACCGCGCAGTGAATCAGTTTCTTTTGTAGTCCTTATAAAGTCAGAGGCTGCAGTATGTGGGTGGATAAGCGTCTGTCTATCTCTATGTGTGTATGTGTAGGGTGTCCTTTTAGTGCAGAGCAGCAGCCCACTGTTTAGTCTTCACTACGTTTAGTGCAGAGGCTCTTCATAGTAGCCCAGCCGATTGTGGGAACAGAGAGGAGCAGGTGCGAAAGAAAAAAATGTTGGAAAAAGGGGGATAAAGTGGAAAGTAGAGAGGTGAAACACAGAACTGAAGAAGATGGTTGAAGAGGTATTGGGAGAACTATAAAGGAGAACATATTCTATGACTTCAATGTATAAGCGAGTACTATGTATGTACCTTAATTTGGGGCATAAAAAGCCAAGCATGAGTGGTCACCAAATATTTTATCATTTTTATCAGTTGACTTATATATTTTAATGTACCCCCCAAACACACACAAATGACTTTATGCAGATTTTTAAAAAAGCAGTCCAGTGTTTTGTGTTACATTTCTTTGGACAAAATCATTGCTGCAGAAGCTGACATATGTATACGTGTTTTTATGAATCTGTACTTTTTTATTTTCAATACCCAATTGAAATAATAAAGGTTATTTAATCAGAATCATTTTCATGTTCACAGCATTCAATATAGATAGTGATCAGTAAGTTGCAATAATTCTTTGAAATAACAGTGATGCTGTATGGAACTTAGGAGAATGTATGAATGACAACATGACAAATTTGTGGAATTGTGCATTTGTGAATGTGTCAGATCTGATTCATCTATAGATTGGTTTGAAATGATGTCAATATGAGTTGACACTTATGTTTCAGTCCCTCTACTCACCTTCCTTCCTCTCCACCTTAAAGATAATTACACATTGCCCTGCCCTTAATTTAGTAGCAGTTTGCGCTTGTTGTTCCTAACCCCGAATTATAGTGTTAATTTCCTAATGTAATGTAGATAGGCAGGTTTGACTTGCTGGAGTGTAAAGGGCTGGCTGGCAGTGAGCTAATAGCTAGCCAAGTTGACAGCTGTTGGGTGAAGTGAGCCAATGTTTGAAAACTCCATCAAAACCACATTTTTGAGTCTCCACTTAAATTATACTTTATTAAAAACTGCTATTTTCAATCATGACTCCGGAGCAGTATTAAAGTTGAAACTGCATCAAATGTTCATATAACTACTCTTCTTCCTCTGCATCAGAGAGAGCAGGGACTCTCTGGGAATTGAAAATGCCAAATTGGAAGATGGGTTTATAGATGTGTTTTTATATACAACAGGTAGTAAACTCTTCTCTGCATTCACTTTATACTTGCGGCACATTTTGCTTTTTTCTCTGTGACCTTTTCAACCTGTGCCACTGTAAGCTACAGACTCTCCTTTGTTTACTCCATTTGCATTCAGACCCTCAAGGCCACACTATGCTGAACACAATAATATACAGTGATACTTAAAAAGCTTGGAGTTTTTCACAGTCAAATTTGAAATGTAGATCTGTGTGTTTAGTGGGTCTGTGAGTTTAATGACCCTGAGGCACGTAAATGATGTCAATGTAATGCATACATGCAAACACACAATTTCTGTCCACTAATGTACAGTATAATACTGTAGTACATTCTGTAAACTTGAATTGCTTGTATAAATGTATAATCCTAAAACTAGCTGAAGAAAATGCGAGTTTACTTTCTTAGATTACTGTCAGTTTTTCCGATTAAGACAGAAAACATGGTTTCAATGTTTAACAACTCTTTTGGAAAACTTCTTTGAAAAACACACATCTACTTTCCATTCATAGCCCTTGATTCCCTTTTAAGAGGTTGTGTAGCTTTGATGAATACAGTAAGAAGGGCTGGAAGAATGAAAAAGTCAGTACGGAGGGGAACAGCATCCCCCCTATTGTTATCAGAGGTGGCAAAGTGTTGATTTTGAACCCGAGAGCTTTTTAATTGTTCCTTTAGATCACCTACAGTAGGTGGTGAGGAGAAAAAGATGGATTAAGCTCTCTATTATTTTTGTACAGTGGTGTATTATGGCCACTGTCAGGAGAAAAAAAAAAATCACAAAACGACTTTATTCGAATATCACGAATAAAGTCGTAATATTTCACAATTTTAATAAATAAACAAGTTAGAGCAGTCTATCTATTTTATTGTGTTAAATAAGGGATAGTTATGACCTGAAGTTACAAGAGTCATTATCGTTTTCAACAATTTATTATCAGATATTTAAGACATAAGCCAGAGGTGATAAATTGACTTGTATTTGTATTCTTTTTTTTATTGTGTCAGTGGCTCTATTACTGTGACCTAGGTTTGCAGTTCTGACTGGTTTTAAAGAAATGTGGGCCTATGCCTTCTGACAATAACCCTAATCCAAGGATATGCCTACTGAATTTTTGTGCAGGCTTTTACAAGACTTATTTCCTACTCCCATGTGTCTGAGTAAATGTAATTAAAGCTGCGAGCTGCATTGATCGGGCCCTCGCACCTTTGCGCACTTGGAGGGTACTGGCCGGACTCTGGTTGACACCGCCATTTCCTGCATGGCCCAGCGCTGTAGCCAGGTCATTTTGCCAGGTCTTAAGAGTCGAATGTTTTGAGTATAGCTCCGAATACAATCATAAATGTAAGCCTGTAAAGAGCGACAAAAAAAATGTAATGTGTGTGAATGTGCTTTAGTGTTTGTAACAGACTGTCAAAGTAAATGCAGGTCTCAAAACATTTTGTTTGTTTGTGCAGGTGACTCTGACAATCACTGCTGAGTGACTCAAAGCGGGAAAAGTCGAGGAGAAATTGCAGATTGTATAGTTCCATGTGGAAAAAAAATTAATCTTTTTGTAGAGAAATGAGTTGAAGCCAAAAGGTGAGCCCATGTGGTATCAAACGTCACGTTGCATTAAATTACTTTACATAAGGCTGGCTCCAAAACGAACAAAAACAATTCACTGTTGTCAGGATCCCTGTCTGACCCTTTGTGTGTTAACCTCTGTTTTCCCCCCGATCTCCTCTCCTCATGTGTCTGTCATTCCCCTGTTTGTTATTGTGCGCCATGTGTTTTGTGTTTGTTTTCTCGGGCCTGCCTCCAGATACCTCCCATGGTCACGCCCCCTGATTGGTGCACAGCTGCAGACAATCGGACTCGTTACCACCTGCAGTTGGACACACTGGATCTTGATCCCACTAATCACCGCCTGGCAGTATATCTACCCTGGTCTTGCAGGCCTGGGTTGTCAGTCCGTACCGTCTTCTGCCTCGGTATTTTGCTACCGCAGTTCTGTAAGTTCCCGTTGTCTAGTCCAGACCCTAAACGCTCTCTTCTCTGCTACGGGTATAGAGTAGCGGAAAATCTGCCTGCCTCCGGTGTCGAGCCACGGGACATCACACCGTCGATTCGCCAGCCCTCCGGTGTCGAGCCACGGGACATCACACCGTTGATTCGCCAACCCTCCGGTGTCGAGCCACGGGACATCACACTGTCGATTCGCCAGCCATCCTGTGTCGGACCACGGGCTCCACACAGACATTCCTTTTCTTCGCCGGTAGAAAATAAATAGATTTGTACCATATTCTTTGTCCTGTGGTTGCTATTGGGTCCAGATCCTGAACTCCCGTGACAGAACGGACTGACCAATGGATCCAGCTACCACAGGAGCAGCTACGCTGGCTCACCATAGCATGCAGCTTGAGGAACACCGGCAGATGCTCAAGGACATGAGGGAAACACAGAGGTCCATCGCATCTGAGGTTTCCCAGGTTGGCTGCATGATGCAAGAACTAGCTTGGACAGTCCAGCCTCCACCGGCTCCAGCACCATCCTCTCCGCTCCTCGCCGGTGTGGGAGTCCCCCGTGCCGTCTCCGGAGCCTTATGACGGTACGCTGGGGAGGTGCCGGGGTTTCCTGTTTCAATGCCGGCAGGTATTCGACCGCCAGCTTCAGACTTTTGCCTTAGACAGGTCCAAGGTTTCCAAGACTGTCGTTGCCTGCGTCTCTCTCGCTGCACTCTCGCTCTCTCACTCTCTCTGCACTGATAGTCTCTGGAGCAGAACAAAATTTCATGGACACAGAATTTATAGCCAGAGCTCAGATTCCCTTAGAGATGCTTGAGTGTCCGCTAGTGGTCCAGGCCCTAGATGGCAGCTTCCTGGCCAGAATCACTCACCGGACCCAGCCACTCCGGCTCATCCTGTCCAGCAATCACAGAGAGACTCCAATTTTATGTTTTTCCTTCTCCTAAGACCCCTCTAGTGTTGGGCCACCCTTGGCTCACCACTCATAACCCTCAGATTGACTGGGCGGCAGGGAGGATCGCCGCATGGAGCCCCTACTGTCATGCTAACTGCCTAAGGTCTGCGCTGCCCCCTGGAAGTCATCCCCAGGGAGTACCCGTTCCGTCGCCAGATCTCGCCTCCATTACCGACGCCTACCATGACATTGGGGAGGTGTTTAGCAAGGCTTGGGCTCTCTCCCTACCACCTCACCGTCCCTACGACTGCGCTATTGACCTCCACCCTGGTGCTTCGTTCCCATCCAGTCGGTTGTATAACCTGTCCAGACCAGAGAAGGCGTCCATGGAGGACTACATCTCACAGTCTCTAAAAGCTGGAATCATTCGGCCATCCTCGTCACCACTTGGAGCCGGATTCTTCTTTGTCACCAAGAAAGATAAGAGCCTCCAGCCCTGCATCGACTATCGGGCCTGAACAACATCACCACCCGAAACAAGTACCCTCTGCCACTGATTAATTCTGCATTTGAACCTCTCTCTGGAGCCACGATCTTCACCAAGCTTGACCTTCGCAACGCTTACCACCTGGTGCGGATCTGAGCAGGGGATGAGTGGAAGACAGGTTTCAACACCCCCCTCGGTCACTTTGAGTACTTGGTCATGCCTTTTGGACTAACAAATGCACCCGCAGTATTCCGGGCATTGGTAAATGACGTACTCCGGGATTTCCTGAACCGTTTTGTATTTGTTTACTTAGATGACATCCTCATCTATTCCACGGACCCTCAGGAGCATCAGCGTCACGTCAGGATGGTCCTCCAGCGCCTACTGGAGAATAAACTGTTCGTGAAGGCGGAGAAATGCAAGTTCCATGTGACCTCAGTTCAGTTCCTTGGATTCATCATAGAGAGGGGTCAAGTGAGGACAGACCCGGAAAAGATTAAGGCTGTGACTGGATGGCCGACCCCCTCCTCTCGGAAACAGCTCCAACAGTTCCTGGGGTTTGCCAACTTCTACCGCCGATTCATCAGGAACTACAGCAAGGTAGCTGCCCCCCTCACTAGACTCACCTCCTCGAAGACCATGTTCGCATGGATGCCGGATGCCGGTCAGGCATTCCAACTCCTCAAGGAGCGGTTTTCCTCTGCTCCCATTCTGATTCAGCCCGACGACACCCGCCAGTTCTTTGTTGAGGTAGATGCCTCTGACACAGGCGTGGGGGCCATCCTGTCGCAACGCTTGGACTCAGACACTAAGCTCCATCCCTGCGCTTACTATTCCCGCCGGTTGAACCCGACAGAGAGCAACTACAATGTTGGAAATCGAGAATTACTGGCAATCAAGCTGGCTCTCGAGGAATGGAGACACTGGCTAGAGGGGGCTGCCCAACCATTCGAGGGCTGGACGGACCATAAGAACCTGGAGTACATTCGGACCGCCAAGAGGTTAAACTCTCGCCAGGCTTGGTGGTCACTGTTCTTCGGGCGTTTCGACTTTTCCATCTCCTACCGTCCAGGCCACAAGAATACCAAACCAGACGCTCTCTCTCGCCAGTTCTCTCCCGAGGGTCACTCCTCCAGTCCGGTAACCATCGCTCCCAAGTAGTCCAGTGGGCGCACACCTCCCGGTTCTCCTGTCACCCTGGCGTCAGACGCACCATTAACCTGCTTCAGAGAACCTTTTGGTGGACATTGCTGGAAGCGGACACAAGAGCATTTGTCCTCGCCTGCTCAACCTGTGCCCGCAATAAGACATCACACCGACCTCACGCCGGCTTGCTGCAACCCCTTCCGGTGCTACATCGTCCCTGGTCCCATATCGCCCTGGACTTCGTCACAGGTCTGCCTCCCTCGCAAAGAAACGCGGCCATCATTACGGTGGTTGACCGCTTCTCAAAGGCGGCTCACTTCCTCGCTCTGCCCAAACACCCCTCAGCTCAGGAAATGGTTGACATTATGGTCAGCCAGGTGTTCCGTCTACATGGGCTTCCAGTGGACATTGTCTCTGATCGCGGCCCGCAGTTAATTTCCCAGGTCTGGAGAGCCTTCGGCCGGGCCCTCGGCGCAACCATCAGTCTATCCTCCGGGTTCCACCCCTAATCTAACAGGCAGACAGAGAGACTAAATCAAGAGCTTGAGGCCTCCCTCCGCTGTGTGGCAGCATCGAATCCTTCCAGCTGGAGTACTCACCCGGCCTGGGTGGAATATGCCCACAACTCCCATACCTCATCGGCTACTGGTCACACTCCATTCAAGGTCTCCCTGGGGTATCAACCACCTCTGTTCCCTGCTCAGGAGGTGGAGATAGCCGTTCCCTTAGTTCAGCTCCACCTCCGTCGCTGTAGGAGGGTGTGGAGGGAGACCCGGGCCGCTCTTCTCCGTACGGCAGAGCAAAACAAACGTTTGGCGGATCGCCGCCGCGTCCCTGCTCCACAGTACGAGGTTGGTCAAAGGGTGTGGCTCTCTGCCAAGGACATTCCGCTAAGGACCGAATCCCGGAAGATGTCCCCCCGGTTAATCGGCCCATTTGAGATCCAGGCCATTATCAATCCTTCCGCGGTCCATCTGAAACTTCCCTCGTCCATGAGGATCCACCCAACATTCCACGTGTCACAGATCAAACCGGTGTCCATCAGTGCTCTGTCAGGATCCCTGTCTGACCCTTTGTGTGTTAACCTCTGTTCCCCCCCCCCCCCCCCCCCCCGATCTCCTCTCCTCATGTGTCTGTCATTCCCCTGTTTGTTATTGTGCGCCATGTGCTCTGTGTTTGTTTTCTCGGGCCTGCCTCCAGACACCTCCCATGGTCACGTCCCCTGATCGGTGCACAGCTGCGGACAATCTGGCTCGTTACCAACTGCAGTTGGACACACTGGATCTTGATCCCACTAATCACCGCCTGGCAGTATATCTACCCTGGTCTTGCAGGCCTGGGTTGTCAGTCCGTACCGTCTTCTGCCTCGGTATTTCGCTACCGCAGTTCCGTAAGTTCCCGTTGTCTAGTCCAGACCCTAATCGCTCTCTTCTCTGCTACGGGTATAGAGTAGCGGAAAATCTGCCTGCCTCCGGTGTCGAGCCACGGGACATCACACCGTCGATTCGCCAGCCCTCCGGTGTCGAGCCACGGGACATCACACCGTCGATTCGCCAGCTATCCTGTGTCGGACCACCGGCTCCACACAGACATTCCTTTTCTTCGCCGGTAGAAAATAAATAGATTTGTACCGTATTCTGGGTCCTGTGGTTGCTATTGGGTCCAGATCCTGAACTCCCGTGACAACTGTACTATTAATGAAGACTCCATGTACAAGTGTGATTTATTATAACTTATTGTTATAAAATTTTTGTTCTCCATACATCTTACTTTGTCAATATTTAGATCAGAGAAGTCTTTTTTTCTGGTGTTGTGCCCAAGAACCCTCTTAATAAGTTAAGTGTTTGGAATGCTATAATTATAGAATCCTACTTACGTCCGTGGTTGCCAGTAGGTGGCGCTATGACTATGAGTTAATATTGGCATGCAGAAGTCTTTAAGCCATAACAGTCATCAAGCATGTCAAGTTAGGGACAGTTTTAACAAAGTACAGTTGAGTTACAACAGCTTGATGTGTGATGGCGAACCATGTAAAATAGCCGTTCCATAAAACCTCAAGCTTTTGATAACTTTTAGTCACAAAGGTCTTTAGATTGTACTGACCAAATTTGAAGTTGATCTGAAAAATGTCCTAGGAGGAGTTTGTGAAAGTACAGCGCCTGGAACTTCAGGTTGGGTTCAGAGCATGGCCACAAGAGACTTTTATTAAGTCTACATGTGATGCATGTGCTTACCACATTTTATACATTTAGGTGAAACTTACTGCGAGGGCTGCATCGTCAACATTTGGTAGGGGGTGTAGGTGACTAACAGCAACTTCAACTTAGTCACCGAGAGGCTAAGTAGGGGAGACCAACCTGCGGATGCGCTGCTTATAAATAATTCACGCCGATCCAGTGGCCAGTCCTTGAGTCACTCATTTCAAACAAACGAGGAAATGACAGTTACAGTAGAACTTCAATTTAAAGTCAGCAACCTCAACAGATGTAACACTGGAATGAAGGTGCCATTAACTTCCAACACGCTGAGTCCACACCACACAACAGTCCGTTTCAAGGCTCCAAACACAATGTACGTAAATCTACGCAGCGGCAAACCCATGCCGAAAGGACAACACGGCACTTCGACGCGCGGCAGTAACCAATTCAAACTGCGTTCCAACCAAGCTACACACAGTAGAAAACACAGGTTACATACCGCCGTTCGGCTCCTGATACTGTCGGGCGGCCGCTGTCGGAAGCAACGTCGTGGGAAACGTGAAGGCTCAACACGGCGATCGCAATCCTCCACGTCCGACTCGTCAACGCCGAAAGTGGCGTGGCTCCGCAGGCTTCGTTGCACTTGTAGAAGCCGATGATTTGTTTTTGTTGACAAATGTAGGTGACTAACAGCAACTTCAACTTAGTCACTGAGAGGCTAAGCAGGGGAGACCAACCTGCGGACGCGCTGCTTATAAATAATTCACGCTGATCCAGTGGCTGAGTGTTGTAAGTTTATTGGGTGTAAAAATAGTCTATATAAAGCGGTCAACAAAAAATAAGGCTCCCTCTCTCACCCCCTCTCCTTCCATTCCTTCCACCAGACCAACATCACTGAACCACTGATAACCCCATTGTGCCATCCCCAACACCACGTGACTCAATTACATTAAAATCACATCAGATAAAGTTAGTACTTTAAATGTGTGTGCCATGTTTGGTTAGCATTTTTAGGGAGATTATTTTCCTTACCTTCCACTAACATTGCCGGGAGGTCATTTTTCAAATTTTCCGCTAATCTTCCGGGAAGGTTATTTTCCTAATGTTCCTCTGAGGTTATTTCCTAACCTTCCGCTTCATGCAGCTAGGTAAAACGCAAATTTGGGGCTCTCCAAAAGGGGGCCCTATCGAGCCAATTTGCTCGACACCCATATCAGATGGCTATTTTAGCCACGACTGCCAAATTTCAAGAGTTGACCAGTCGCCCAAGCACCTCGTTTTTGTGCTCAAAGACATACCATATTAAAAAGAAAACACATTAGAAGAACAATAGGTCCTCCGCTCTGACTTCGTCGGTGCTCAGGCCCTTATAAATGTACAAAGATTGCATATTATTGTGCTAACCAAACACAGTAGAGGTAGTGAAGTACTGTAAGTGCAAAACAATTTCAGGTAATTAGCATTATTGTTTATTGAATGAGTTTTGTACCCTGAGGCTGTTACTCCTGGGAGAAACATTTTTCCAAGTACTCTGAGTCATGTGGTAATTTTCTTGGAGTGCTTCATTTCTATAATTTATGAGAGTTAGCCTTTTTGCAGGCGAGCAGATTTTTTTTTATACACAAATGACTATTTCATATTTTACATTTGCACACTTCAACTGTTCACTTTTCCCTCTGTTATCCCTCTTCTGTGGGATTTTTTTTTTCTTTCTGAAGTCTTCCCACATCGCAGACAAATACATTTACTTTTCTATCTCTCCAGTCTTCCCTGGCTAGCTCCAAACCCAGTAATTTAGAGCTAGAGAGGCCAGGGAAAAGTCTGTCAAGAAGGATTCATCTCTCCAATTCCCAAGCCTCACATTTTATCACCAGCTCTTTAAAAGCATGTTTAATGTGCTGCTCCAAATGGAGAATTGCCCTTGTAGATCAGCACCACACAATTCTCTGTCTTCCTCAGGCCAATAGTGGTTTGTCTGTTTTAGCTAAGTTAGTGATCGAATCTCCTTCTCCTGTGTTTAGGTACGTGTGTGTGTGTGTGTGTGTGTGTGTGTGTGTGTGTGTGTGTGTGTGTGTGTGTGTGTGTAAGAGGGAGAGACAGAGACAGATGTCTGATTTGTTCTTTATCAGAGGAACCTAAAGGGGTTCTAGGAAAAGCAAAGACCACATACATATTTAAACCTGAAAGAATATTGCAGCATGTCATTTTCCTTACTACTATACTTTTACTAACCTTTTTTTTTTTTTGTCCTTTCTTATTTGTTTTTCTTCCAGCAATGAACTAAATCACCACACAACTAAATCCCCCTTTTTACAGATGTAAATTGAGTTAAAATTAGGTTACACAATGTCGTATCCTCACACCATTTTAACTTAATATTAAATATTACTTTATGGAGTGATGTTTTGCCAGTCAAGGCCAGTGCAGTTTGCTGTGTAAATATTTTTAAAATGGCAGTTGCAAAAATAATTTTCCATCCTCTCAAAGACATTAATTCCCTTGAATGATTGGAAATTGGTTTAGTTCTGGAAGTAGCAAAATTATCAAAAATAAGTCATGTATTCCTCTCCATGGCTAATATCGGTACTACACACATTTTGAATATTCAAGGTTTGATTGAATAGATCTCTACAGGGTTTCTCCTATCACAATGTCCCAGCACATTTAAGTTCAGTTGTAACTACTTCAAGCACATCTTTTGAAGATATAAATACACAACATTACAGGGGGCATTATGTGTTCCCTAAAGCAGTTATATATTCCTCTAACTTGTCCACTCTTATGGATCCATTCTGACCATACTATGGTTTATTAAGAATGGCAAGAAGGGCAAATTATTTGAAAACGGCAGCTAAGTATACAGAACATGCAGGAAAAGAGTTGTTGGAGAAGTGACACTTCAAATTGATTGAGTCATCAGCGTGACAACATTCTGTTTTAGTCTTTAATTCAGAGCAAGTGAGGAATTCGGAATGAGGAAAAGGTCCGAGCAAGCATATTGACTGTTGGAAACTGGGTCATTACATCGTTCAAGGAAACATAGCTGCTGATCATTTTGTGCAGTAATTCACTATCAAGTCACCCTGCCCGAGAAGTTGAGCTGTGTGGTGATTTCCATGGATATCCAACAAAAATAAATTTATGTTGAGCAAAGACTGCATCACAAACATGCCGATTGGTAACTTATTGTTATGAATCTCTTATCACCTGGCACCATTTTCTGAACCATAGCAGTGTTCTACTTTCATTTATTTTCCCTAATTCGTTTAGTCTGTCCTCTCTTTCAACCCCTATCTTTGAGCAATCCACCTATACCTTGTTCACGGTCCAAAGCTCCACAGCTGGTATGAGGGGGTTTGAGGGAGGGCTAAAAAAAACAACAACTCCAAAAACATAAAAAGCATACTCCCTGTCTAGGGATAAAGAGCAAGCTGCATCATATTAGAGTGGCCAGGAAGCTGGGATAACTGTAGCCTTGGGTATGCTTGCTTTGGTGCTGCAGTATTCAACTCAAAGATAGAGAAAATCGCTGCAGACTTAAACACAATGTAACCAAATGCACAAATAAAGTGGAACACCTGCAGAGTGATATATTTATATTACAATATAACTGCATACAACAATGTAATTAACTTGCTGTATACATAATTGAGACACACCTTATGTATTTCAAATTAAAGGAATATTCCACTAAAAAAATGGTATATATGCCTATACCATCCCGCATTATTACGGGTGGGCAGTCTATCTGTCATGTCTGTGCACTGAGTCTCACAAAACATCCAGCAAAGACTGCTGAGTGATTGTGTCAATGGTAAAAATCCTACCGAGTGCGGCTTTGAAGACCAAGCGTTTTTCTGTATTCAAGTCTGAGCTGTCTTCTGAATTCAGCATCCCTAACGTCTGCATCAATTTCCATTTAGCACAGCCGTCTCTATTTGACAATGGGGAGGGCACCGGTGTGCAGAATGAATATCACACCTATCCTTTAGACTGAGCCTCCCGTTCCAAATTAATGCCACGCTGTCAGCCCCAGCTTCAGCCTGTACTTGGTACTTGCTTGAGTTAAATTGGAGAGATACTGTTCCCTGAGTGACCCCTGTATTTGCATAGACACACACATACAGACCTAAACGCTTAGTCACACACATTTTTCATAAGCAACTGTTGAAATCACACAGATTCAGTCCTTGCAGCAGAATCTCTCTCTCTCTCTCTCTCTCTCTCTCTCTCTCTCTCTCTCTCTCTCTCTCTCTCTCTCTCTCTCTCTCTCTCGCTCTCTCTCTCTCTCTCTCTCTCTCTCTCTCTCTAGTATGAGGATGAATGAAGAGGAATGTGTACTGAGCGACAGGTTGATCATTTAGCAGAGGTGTTTATACTGTGCTTATCTGAAATTAATCAAAATCTGGCACTGCTAAGTGAAAAAAATAAACAAATTGACAACATCCAACCATTTAAAAGAAGAAGGTAATGGTTGTTAATGGCTATTTTCCAGTGGCACCAATTTCTCAGTGTTCAAGGCTAAAAAATGAGCCGACGTATTCTATTTCTATTCTATTCAGGTAATGCAGGTCCAACAGAGAGGATTAGGGGAACGAAAGGGTAAATGCAGTATGTACAGTGAATCAGTGATAACCTTATCCAACAATGAAAAAGGGGGCCCATCAAGTCTCAGGTGGTTTTCAGAGGGTTACAAAGAACTACATTTTATACCAACACCAGATCTAAAGGTGAAGCTACGTGTAAACATTGTTCTTATTCCTGACGCTGTCTCCCCTATCATTCTAACACAGCTTTTTACTCCTGACCAATTCTGTGAACTGAGGGCAACATTTATAAAATTATAGGTCAGCCCCTCAAAAAGGTTGTATGTTTCTTTTGAAGTGTGTTTAAGTCCCACCAGTTCTAAAAAACAAGTCTCCGAAGACTGAAAGAATGAACAGGTCCAACCAGATTTCATAAGGATGTTTCATAAGCATGAATACATTTTGTGTTAACTCATCCTGTATAACTACAAGGAACCTTATAATAGAACATGTTAGACAAAGTATAGAGTGATTAAACCTCCTGAAACAGTTCTCCGAGTTTCAAAACTGTTCTTTGATGTCAATTTTACCGTAATTTTTCCATAATTATTGCTGTTATTTTATTAGCAAGCCGTATACCGCTTCAAAGTGTGACAGAGAACAATCACACAGTGCCTCAGTAATCCTAGCTATTAGAAATGACATTTTAAAGCAGAGCAAAAGGACCACTTATTCATATGGGCTAATTGAAACGGCTTTGCTGAACTGCAGTACACTCATGGTTTATTTTTCATCTAATTTCCCCCTCACCTCACACTGTCTTTGTCTCTTTATTGTTCTTGCTGATGCCATTTTGTTCTTTTTTTTCTTCCCTTTTCCATCTCACCTTCTATTTGTGCCTCTTGTACTGCATCTGCTTTTACTGCAAGAAAAATACCTTTTTAGGGTCCACAACACACGCAAGTTTGGATAGTGGGGCAGGTATCCCTTAAAAGCAGTGTTAAAAAGCACTTCAGCAGACAAAACACTTTTGAGTTGGTCACGACATCAAACAAACTACTCCCTCGCCATGTTGTAGTACTTATAACTTTGTCTGCATATGCAAATGCTACATCATGTTATGAGACTCCAAACCTCCACCAGATGTACAGTATGTGGGTAGGATCATACTAAGTGTAGGTCAAAGTGACAGCTTTTTGTGTTGTGTTCTGTTGCTGCAAAGTGCCTCTTATCTTCTGAATATACCTCTATCTGTGTTTGTTGGCTGAGTGTGTTTCCCAGACTGGATCAGCGGTAAGCATTCTGTCTGCAAGACCTGGCCGTTATCTAATATTATCATATTCAAAGCGGTAGACCTCCAACTGAAAAGACTGTTTTGGGATTTGTCTTGAAATATTGATCACTCTAGAAAGGAACGTGAATAATCAGATATCCTAAAATGTCGAACTATCCCTTTAACATCACATTTAGAGACGGGCCAGCCGCTTAAAACTGCAGGTGGTAACTTTTAGAAAGATAGCTTTTTATCATATTTGCTCAGACTGTCACTATAGCCTGACAGCAGTACATGGGACAGATAATCTGTGAAAACAGCAAACGTAATGTAAAATGACAACGTTTGACACTACCGCCATGTTGAAAACTGTTGAGCCAAAACCCCGCACTGCCCACCGACTGGAGCAATCTTTCTAATTTTACAGCTAAACAGTACTAAAAGTTACTGGCTCCTCTTAGAGAAGTGGCTGATAAAAAGGACTCAATAGAGGGACAAATGCTGAATGCACATAAGATGATGACTCATAGCTGAATGACGCGTGTGGAATTGACGACGATAGGGTGTGAGGAATATTGATGGGAAAATTAGAGAACAGAGCTGCAGACAATAAGAGAGGCAAAAGCAGGTTTCCAAGTCTGATAAAAGTCTTTCTCTTTTTTTAGAAGATATTGCTCCATATGAGTGTGTGAAGAAGAGTCAGATAAGTAGCAAAGAGAGAACAACGCACAGAGATAAAACACTGGAGAACAATCAAAGATAATACAGTATAATGAGAGAAGAGGCTGTGTGTCCATTGGCTCAGTATATGACAGAATGGAGGGAAAGCAACACATCCCTCCGCTCACAAGACTTTCTGGTCACAAAGGCGACTTATGAAAAGCAATAAGCATCTCATGAACAAATCAGACCTGCAAGAATCTCATATCAAGCCCCCTCCTGGAATCATCCCCGTTCTGTGTGTGTCTTGTTCTTAACATCTTGCTCTGCTTTTCCTCCTCCTCCTCTCCACTCTGTTTTAATGTTGTGAAAAATTTAGTGGGGCCAAATGCAGAACTGTCATACTGCTGTATATTTGTTAAAATAGATCCAGCCTCTGACAGGGTTTATGAATAAGTCATTAACGCATCATAAACCCACACAAAAATCGAAAAGGTTTATTTTATTTATTATCATTATTTGTATGCTTGTTTAATCTGACTTTCCTGTTGAGAATAATAAAAAATAACACTCTTGGAGGAGATCTTTTTTTTATTTCTTCTTTAAAGATTATGATAAAACTGTGTATTCAATTCTAAACATCAAAATATCAAGATGTGATGGATGGAACATCTGTTCTAGAGGCTATATGACGATTTATGTTGATAACTTCTAAGGAATCTATAGTGACCACTGTGTGTTAATGATACATAACTAAGGTCAGTCAATAAAGCTTTACTTATTCGTGAAGATTTATTGAGATAAAGATCACTCCTACAAGAGAGACCAGAGAACAAAGTGCATGCACTTTGAGATTCAATCACTCTAGGCAGTCTTCATAGTACTGATGAGATATACAGTTGAAACCAGAACTTTACATACACTGCAAAAAGACACATAACTAATTTTTTTCTCACTGTCTGAAGCTAAATCAGACTAAACCTCTTCTGTTTCAGGTCAGTTAGGATTACCAAAATTATTTATTTTTGCTAAATGCCACAATAATGAGAGAGAGAATATTTTAGAGAATTTTTTATTACTTTCTTCGAGGTCAAAAGTTTACATACATTTCCTTAGTATTTAGTAGCATTGCCTTTGAACTGCATGACTTGGGTCAAACGTTTTGGGTATCCTTCCACAAGCTTCTTACAGTTCTCTGCTGGAATTCTGGCCCATTCCTCCTGACCGAACTGGTGTAACTGAGTCAGGTTTGTTGGCCGCCTCGCTCGCACACGCCTTTTCAGATCTGCCCACAAATTTTCGATGGGATTCAGGTCAGGGCTTTGTGATGGCCACTCCAAGACATTGACTTTGTTGTCCTCAAGCCACTTTTTAACTATTTTGGCAGTATGCTTAGGGTCATTGTCCATTTGGAAGACCCATTTGCACCCAAGTTTTAGCTTCCTGGCTGATGTCCTGAGATGTTGCCTTAATATTTCCAGGTAATGTTCTTTCTTCATGATGCCGTCTATTTTATGAAGCGCTCCAGTTCCTGCTGCAGCAAAACAGCCCCACAACATGATGCTGCCACCTCCATGCTTCACAGTTGGGATGGTGTTTTCAGGTCTACAAGCTTCCCCCTTTTTCCTCCAAATGTAACGGTGGTCATTATGGCCAAACAGCTCCACTTTAGTTTCATCAGACCACAGGACATGTCTCCAGAAGTTAAGGTCTTTGTCTTGGTGTCTTTTTGCAAACTGTAATCTGGCTTTTTTATGTTTCTTTAGGAGTAATGGCTTCCTTCTTGCTGAGTAGCCTTTCAGCCCATGTCGGTGCAGGACTCGTTTTACTGTGGATAATGACACTTTCTTACCAGCTTCAGCCATCATCTTCACAAGGTCTTTAGCTTTTGTTCTGGGGTTGATTTGCACATGTCAGACCAAAACACGTTCATCTCTGGGACACAGAGCCCGTCTCCTTCCTGTGCGGTGTGATGGCTGGACATTCCCATGATGTTTATACTTGCGTATAATTGTTTGCACAGATGAACGTGGCACCTTCAAGCATCTGGAAATTGCACCCAAGGATGAACCAGACTTGTGGAGCTCCACGATTCTCTCCCTGATTTCTTGGCTGATTTCTTTTGACTTTCCCATGATTTCAAACAAGGAAGCAGAGTGTTTGAGGTGTGGCCTTAAAATACATCCCCAGGTGTGCCTTCAATTAACTCACATGTTGTCAGTTAACCTATCAGGAGCTTCAAAAGCCATGACATCGTCATCTGGGCTTGCCCACGTTGTTTAACGACATAGTACTTTTGGTGTATGTAAACTTTTGACCTCAAAGAAAGTAATATAAAATTCTCTAAGAAATTATCTTTCTCATTATTGTGACATTTAGCAAAAGTTAAATAATTTTGGTAATCCTAACGGACCTGAAACAGGAGAGGTTTAGTCTGATTTAACTTCAGACAGTGAGAAAAAAAGTGTTATGTGTCTTTTTGCACAGTGTATGTAAACTTCTGGTTTCAACTGTATATATATATATATATATATATATATATATATATATAGAGTAGTACATTGGTGCCACTCGGCCGTTGCTATGCTTGCAGACAGCTTGGTGAGTTTAATTTAGTTTTTGGCAAGATTGTATGAAATGTCATATACAGCGTCTTAAAGCAATTTGCCTGCATACATTCCCGCTTGTTTTTGAGTTTGAATGAAGTTTTTCACAACACCTCACAGCCCATATCTGTCAAGACGAGGGGTAAGCCAATTGTGTGTTCTATTCATTCAATTACACAATACATTAGTGGTAGTTGTTGACACACCTGGCAGAGATCTGCACTCTACTGAGTGCACTGTTCTAGTTCATGATAATTAGGTTTTCCAGACCAATAAAGCAAATGTAACTTTGTGCCAACGAGAGTACGTTTGATCTGATATGTGGTGGATGGGGTAGTGTCAGGCCTATAACATCCTCATAAATGAAGAACCTGTGATGCATAGTTATGTAATTGTCTTTTTACTGTTGTGTCATTTATTTGCTTTGTTGTTTTTTGTTTTTATTATATAAAGTGGCTTTGAGTACCCTATAAAGAGCTTATTATTATTGCAATTTTACACCATCCTCATGTTGAAATATGCATTTTATTAACCATCATCCTGGGGATTCCAATAATAAATTACTGTAAGAAACAACACTCCTAGCAACATGTTAACTTCTTTCTGAGGTACAGAAGATATCTTCAGGACCACACTTTACCATGATGACACACACACACAGATTCACAAGGTGAAAAAAATACCAGAGTCGCTGTCGAGGTTGGTGAATATTTCACATATCTGACAATGAAATGCTACAAAAAAAAAAAAACATAGTGCATACATGCCTACTAGCTAAACTTTTACTATATGATATTACTGGACACTTTCATTAATCTTCCATCTTTTAAAAAAGATGTTCCTTCCTACAAACTTTCACAAAAGTTGGTAACATTTTATAATAACTACACACTATGAAGCATTAGTTAAGTATGAGTAAACACTTAATTCATCATTTATAAAGCATTGTTCCGACATTAACACTTATTAGTATGCAATTTATAACAATTCTAAATGTTTTATTCTTGATTAATAAGCTTGTCTATTATGTGACTGATTATTTGTGATTATTACAAACAAATTATTAAAGAGTTGTAGATGATTAATGACGTCCTTTAAAAAGTGTTAGTGAATGATTAAGAACTTATTTAGATTTACATTATTCATGCATTTAAATAAATGATTTAGATTTGCACTAATGTTAGGGACTATGTTAATATATGCTTTATAAATGGGTATTAATTGTGCAATTCATGATTAGTTCAGGTAGTTACTAGTCATTTATTAAGTATTTTGTGTGACCTCATCTAAAGTGAGGACTATCTATGTCTTACAAAGCATTTATAAATGACATTGAAAGACCATCAGTGCCTCAAAACCCACAAAAGTCTGTTATCTTCTCAACAGAAAAGACAAAATGCAAAGTGATAAAGAACATATCAATATTTATTGCAAGATGCAAACAATGTACTGTAAATACAAACCTCTCAGCCATTCATTCATTATCCAGAACATGGCTGATATAAAACATTTACATTCGCTCCACTCATATGAACAGATAAATGGTCATCTATCATTGTTGCTTTCATAGAACCGCGAGTTAGCCAACTGTTGCCTGGATTGCTCTATTTACAATGGAGGTAACGCCGTGTCTCAGGACCTCTAGTTAGTGACTTGCTAGCTGGAAGGCTAGCTACATACTCATCCTCCATAATGTGTAACGTTACGTGACAGCTGACGGGTCTCCAATGCCCGTCAGCTGTCATTCTTTCTAGTCCGGGTCCATGCTCCCTTTCAACTTAAGTCAGAGTTTTCCATAGTGTAAGGGAACTTCAGTTCCTGAGCGAAACGTTTGTCCCACGTTGATGACGGTTGTAAACAATGAGCAGATTCGTCGCCTGCCATCGGGACATGCAACTGAAGAAAAGTGTGAACAGTGGAGATCGATGTGCTTGGTTAAAATGAATAATTAAATAAGTAAATGTAAACTAATATGCAAAGCTCCTGGCTAGCTCCAGTTGTACATTTGCAAATGTTTTATATCAGCCATGTTCTCCTGTTAGTGGGGCAGATAAAAGCAATTTTTAATAAGAATCATGCAAATTATGATACAAGTATGAAATTTGGTGGAGTTCTCCAGAGGTATCTGGTCAAATCTGCCCGATTGGCCATTAAAAAATCCAAGATGGCGGCTATCTTTTAAGATGGCCGCCAATTGGGCCTCCCGAAATTTTACCGAAGTTTGTATTTCCCCGATTTCAATGATCTTGGTGTCTATTCCTATGTTTGTAAGTACTCTGGAGCTAAATATGCTACTTTTTTAGCCTTCTGACTAAACATTTTCAAAATGTTGCACAATTTTGATGATTTAAAGAAAAAAAACTTCTAAGTTGTTGATATTTGTAGCAGTAACCACTGACACATGGGGTGTATGGGTGTGGTGGTAGAAGTAGTACCTTTGTTTCATCAGTCAGCCACATCCCTTGGATGGACTACTGGCACTGGTCTTCATCACTGGCCCAACTCTCATCTATAGCTCCAAGAATTGCCAATGTACCGTAGCAGCAATGGCCACACCCCGGTAAACCCAGTGATCTCAGTGCAGCCATCTCTATGTGAAGTCCACCAAACATGATTACCAACTTGTCCTCTCCATAATCAGGCCACTGCCATTGGATTTGTTTAGTCAGAGCATACAACGGTTGATCAGCAGTAACAACAGGTGTCTGCCCTGGGTTAAGGAAAGCCACTGTATCACGAACCTTCCCCAGGACATGCTTGATGGTTGCAACTGAGTGAGCCTGGTCTCGCATTAGTGGCATCAGTGTTGAAATGCTAACTTCAAATGGATGACTCCTGTTCTGCATTGCATGATGGGCTGACCATGTTATGCAGGCAGCATTATCACATCTTCAGTGAGGTAAAGATCTTCCAACCAGGCAAATTCTTGTTTCAAGTGTGACTGGATTGACTCTGGTGCTGGGAGGAAATTGTATGCTGCCGGAGGAGGAGTGGGATTCTTTGTAATGTAAGCTAGGAGGACATTGGTGAATGCTTCTGGTAACTCCGGAACTTTCTTCACCTTCACATCTGACTTCACTTTGGGCACTTCACGTTCTTCACCAGCATTTTCAGTGCTTGGGTGTTGGAAAATGGATATACTAGTACCATGGAAGGATGTTTGAGCAGTGGTTGCATATAGATTGTGGTTGATGTTGTCCACTGCTGCAGTTGTGAATAAGTTATTTCTCAAGACTGGTGGACAGACAACTGCATCTTCAACATACTGTGCAACAACTGCTTTTCCTAATTGAGCTGAGATCTCTAAGACTCTGTCATATGAGATACTCAGGCCATTCTCATAATGCATGTCAATGAGCTTCCTCTTTCTGGTTTTTGCAAACACAGACATGCCAACATAAATGGCAAAAGATGTCTCACGGTCCTTGGAATGCCTGTGCACTTCTGCTTCTTCTTTATACTTTGAAAAGCAGTTGAACTGCAGGAGCTGCGATATCGCAAGGTCTGACTTTGATGCTCCATGTTTGAGTTGGGACTTGATGTCTGCACCATGTTCTATCATGCATACAAACTGGAGAGAGATGGTGGCACAGCTTGTTCCAGATCTACATTTTGAAATTTGCTGCTGAAATTGCACTTGTGATGAAGCATGTCCTGTCTGATCATTGCTCTTTCTTGCTCTTTAGCCTCATATAGTCTCGCTCTCTGTTATGCAGAGCCACCAAACAAGCGGGGTGATACTTTAGTTCTTGTGCTATGACATCTCCACTGCTAAGTTTGGCAAGGAGTTTCCCATCACTGAGTGTTCTTGCACATTAAGTTATCTTGTCATTGTCATTGCTTCTCTTAACTCGCCTCCTTTGTGGTCACATAGAAAACACTCAAGTGTTTGTGGACATGTCTCTTTAACCTTCTGTGGAATCTTGCTTCTAGCACCATCATCACTACTTGATGCTGGGGTGGATCTTTTCTTGGCTCTGTCTAACTTTGTGTTGTTGAACAACAGCCTGCAGCTCTCATGATATTGTGCTCTGTTTTGTCTCAAAGAGTCCTCTATGCCAGGGGTTCTTAACCTTTTTGACCTCAGGGCCCAACTTTTCAAGTACAAAGTGGCCCGGGGCCCATTGAAATATTAACAGTGTATTGGTTTAAGTAATTGAATTGTATTCAATAACTAAATCAAATTCACTTACAGTTTAACAAGCAAATACCTTGTCAAATAAATTACATGATACAATGTGATCATCACATTTATTTATCATGTGTATGTAAACCTGCATACAACAAGACGGCTAACAATTCATGGAACAAATCAAGCTAATACAAGAACAAATTTAAAGGCTCAAATCAGGCTTATTAACACAAAAATAACTAATAATTAGATTTTACTACAGAAAAAAGGAGGGACTCAAAAAAAACAGATACAAAAATGGAAATTTGGTAAATAAATATGTGGTAATAAAATACATACATTCAAAATAATAAGTTTCAAATTAAATAAACTGTAAATAGAATTTAAATAAAGTGCAGATGAAAATATAGCCTTATAATCTGCGAATTATATGCTTCAGCAGTCTTCATTTTTACATGGAAGAACCAGAAGTTGTTCTTCATATCTGTGACAAATGAACAATAACAACAGTCACAACAGTCCACACACTGGGCTCTCGGCTCTGCCTCGTTACCTCCGTTCACAAAGCCGTACTTAATGAAGTCAGGATTGTAAATTTAGACTTTTGGGGGGGGTTTGGCACCACTTTCGTCTTCATTTTTTTGTTTTAAATTAGTGCTGGGCAACGCTTACATTTTTAAATCGTGATTAATCGCACGATTTTCTGCGATTAATCGCATTAGTATGCACAAAATTCAATAATTAATTAAAGCTGCAAGCAGCATTGATCGGGCCCTCGCAACTACGCGCACGTCGAGGATACCGGCAGGACTCTGGTTGACGCGGTCATGCATTTCTGTGAATTTAACACTTTTCATTTTAAGCTCTTCTGTAACTTTAGATTGTAGTGTGAAGCATTCATTGCAACATTTATTCTGATTCTCGAGTAGAAGCTCTGGACTGATCATTTATACTAATGCCCACTGACATGGTTTGAGAACCACTGTTTAACTTTTGCTCTCCAAGCATCTTAGTTTGCACATATTTAGATCAGAGAAGTCTTTTTCTCATGGTGTGTCCACAAAACCTTTTATTAAGTTCAGTGTTCGGGCCGCTGTAATTATAGAATCCTGCTTACGTCCGTGGTTGCCAGTAAGTGGCGCTATGACTATGAGTTAATATTGGCATGCAGATGTACTAAAATCATGACAGTAATCAAGCATGTCAACTTTGGGACAGTTTTGACAAAGAACAGTTGAGTTACAACAGCTTGATGGATGATGGCGAACCATGTAAAATGGCCGCTACACCAAGTCCATGTTTGATGAATTCTAAACTTTTAATCACAAAGGTCTTTAGATTGTTCTGACCAAATTCTAAGCTGATCTGATTAATTACCTAGGACTAGTTCGTAGTACAGCACCTGGAAATGGGAAAAATACACGAGAAAGTCATACAAAATTAGAAATGGCTGACTTCCGGTTGGGTTTAGAGCATGGACCCCTACGACTTTTTTTAAAATCCACATGTGATACATCTGCTTACCAAATGTTATACATCTAGGTGAAACGTACTGCGAGGGCTGCATCGTCGAAATATTGTAGGGGGCGCTATCGAGCCGAGTTGCCACTCTGAAGCATTAAAATCACATCAGATAACTACATTCAGGATTTTAAATGTGTGTGACAAGTTTGATTTAATTTTGTAGGGGGCGCTATTGAGCCGATTTAACACTCTGATTGAATAAAATCATATTATAGAACTACATTTTGGCCTTGTGATCTGTGTGTCATGTTTGCTTGTGTTTCGAGCTTTTTTAACCTCTCCAAATGACCATCGTTTTTCACGGCGAAGACTGCGTTACCACGGCAACGGCGTTCGACGAAACATCAAAAGCTTAGAGAACTGGCATTATGAACTTCTTACATTTGTGTGGAACAAATTTGATGTTGATCTGATTTTCCAACTAAGAGAAACAAGCCAAAGTATAAAGACTTTAACTTACTGTTGCCAGTAGGTGGCGCTATGACTATGATTCAAAATTGGCTTGCAGATGTCTTCAGGCCTGGAGTTTAATCAAACATGTGAAATCTGGTAAAGATCTGATGATGCGGAGTCGAGTTACATCAGTTTATTCGTTCATGGCGAAGGATCGAAGTTCGCCGAGCCGCCACGTCGCCGCCCTTCGACAACTTCTTACAATCTTCACAATAAAGCATTATCAACATCTTAAGGCTTTTCTGACAAAACTTTAGAGGGATCGGAATAATCTGTGAGGAGCAGGATGTCAAAGTACAAAACGTACAACTTCCAGTTGCCACTAGGTGGCGCTATTACTATGATTCAAAATTGTCATATACATGTGTTCAGGGTCAGGATGTTATGACATATGAGAAATTTGGAGCAGATTAGGCAATGTACAGCCGAGTTACAACAACTTCCTGTTTCATAGCGAATGGTGTTTTTTTGCCGCCACGCCACGGACACATAGTTCGATAACTTTTTGATCTTTGAGTATCGTTTCACTGCCAAGGTCTCAAGAGCATACTGACCAAATCTGAAGGCAATCGGGTTTAATCTCTAGGAGGAGTTCGTTAAAGTACGGCGCCTTGAAACGGTCCAAAAACGTCATAAAATTCAAAATGGCCGACTTCCTGTTGGGTTTAGGATATACCTCCTCTTGACTTTTTTGTACATCCCATCACGTTCCACATACCTACCAAATTTCATACAGCTAGGTGAAACCCAAAGTTGGGGCTACTCTGTAGGGGGCGCTATCGAGCCAAAATGTCATGCCGCAGCTGGACACCCCAATAATACTGGAATTTTCACCACGATTGAATTTTGTGCCAAATTTCAAAAGATTCCCAGTATCCCAAGCACCTCCTTTTTGCGATGAAACTGGTACGATAATAATAATAATAATAATAATAATTAAAGCTGCAAGCAGCATTGATCGGGCCCTCGCAACTACGCGCATGTCGAGGATACCGGCAGGACTCTGGTTGACGCGGTCATGCATTTCTGTGACCATCATACACTGCGTGCACGAGTTAGATGATATTTCTGCGTCGACCAGCAGCATAGCAAGATCATGTTGCCAGGCATTATGCCTCAAATGTTTTGAGTTTACTCCGATGCAATCACAAATGTAAGCCTGTTGAGATCATTAAGAAAATGAATGTGCGTGAATGCGCTTCAGTGTTTGGAACATAACAGACTTGTCAGTTTACTGGGTGCAGTGTCCTGCTGATTGTATTTGGACTCACATGAAAGTTAACAGAACAGTAGTGTAATTTGCTTTTACTTGAACACTTTAATTTAACACTGTTTTCATTTTAAGCTCTTCTGTAACTTTAGATTGTAGTGTGAAGCATTCATTGCAACATTTATTCTGATTCTCGAGTAGAAGCTCTGGACTGATCATTTATACTAATGCCCACTGACATGGTTTGAGAACCACTGTTGTATAACTTTTGCTCTCCAAGCATCTTAGTTTGCACATATTTAGATCAGAGAAGTCTTTTTCTCATGGTGTGACCACAAACCCTTTTATTAAGTTCAGTGTTTGGGCCGCTGTAATTATAGAATCCTGCTTACGTCTGTGGTTGCCAGTAGGTGGCGCTATGACTATGAGTTAATATTGGAATGCAGATGTCCTAAAATCATGACAGTAATCAAGCATGTCAACTTTGGGACAGTTTTGACAAAGTACAGTTGAGTTACAACAGCTTGATGGATGATGGCGAACCATGTAAAATGGCCGCTACACCAAGTCCATGTTTGATGAATTCTAAACTTTTAATCACAAAGGTGTTTAGATTGTTCTGACCAAATTCTAAGCTGATCTGATTAATTACCTCGGACTAGTTCGTAGTACAGCACCTGGAAATGGGAAAAATACACAAGAAATTCATACAAAATTAGAAATGGCTGACTTCCGATTGGGTTTAGAGCATGGACCTCTAAGACTTTTTTTTAAATCCACATGTGATACATCTGCTTACCAAATGTTATACATCTAGGTGAAACGTACTGCGAGGGCTGCATCGTCGAAATATTGTAGGGGGCGCTATCGAGCCGAGTTGCCACTCTGAAGCATTAAAATCACATCAGATAACTACATTCAGGATTTTAAATGTGTGTGACAAGTTTGATTTTGTTTTGAGTATTTTTAGCCCCTCAAAAACACCTTTGTTTTTCATGGCGAGGAATGCGTCGCCACGGCAACGGCATTTCACGAAACAACAAGCTTTGAGTAACTTTTAATCACAAAGGTCTTTAGATTGTTCTGACCAAATCCTAAGTTGATCTGATTAATTCCCTGGGAGGAGTTCGTTAAAGTAGAGCACCTGGAAATTGAAAAAACGACACTAGAAATTCAGACTAAATTCAAAATGGCTGACTTCCGGTTGGGTTTAGGGCGTACTGAAACGTACTGCGAGGGCTGCTTCGTCGAAATTTTGTAGGGGGCGCTATTGAGCCGATTTAACACTCTAATTGAATAAAATCATATTATAGAACTACATTTTGGCCTTGTGATCTGTGTGTCAAGTTTGCTTGTGTTTCGAGCTTTTTTAACCTCTCCAAAAGACCATCGTTTTTCATGGCGAAGACTGCGTTACCACGGCAACGGCGTTCGACGAAACATCAAAAGCTTAGAGAACTGGCATTATGAACTTCTTACATTTGTGTGGAACAAATTTGATGTTGATCTGATTTTCCAACTAAGAGAAACAAGCCAAAGTATAAAGACTTTAACTTACTGTTGCCAGTAGGTGGCGCTATGACTATGATTCAAAATTGGCTTGCAGATGTCTTCAGGCCTGGAGTTTAATCAAACATGTGAAATCTGGTAAAGATCTGATGATGCGGAGTCGAGTTACATCAGTTTATTCGTTCATGGCGAAGGATCGAAGTTCGCCGAGCCGCCACGTCGCCGCCCTTCGACAACTTCTTACAATCTTCACAATGAAGCATTATCAACATCTTAAGGCTTTTCTGACAAAACTTTAGAGGGATCGGAATAATCTGTGAGGAGCAGGATGTCAAAGTACAAAACTTACAACTTCCAGTTGCCACTAGGTGGCGCTATTACTATGATTCAAAATTGTCATATACATGTGTTCAGGGTAAGGATGTTATGACATCTGAGAAATTTGGAGCAGATTAGGCAATGTACAGCCGAGTTACAACAACTTCCTGTTTCATGGCGAATGGTGTTTTTTTGCCGCCACGCCACGGACACATAGTTCAATAACTTTTTGATCTTTGAGTATTGTTTCACTGCCAAGGTCTCAAGAGCATACTGACCAAATCTGAAGGCAATCGGGTTTAATCTCTAGGAGGAGTTCGTTAAAGTACGGTGCCTTGAAACGGTCCAAAAACGTCATAAAATTCAAAATGGCCGACTTCCTGTTTGGTTTAGGATATACCTCCTTTTGACTTTTTTGTACGTCCTATCACGTTCCACATACCTACCAAATTTCATACAGCTAGGTGAAACCCAAAGTTGGGGCTACTCTGTAGGGGGCGCTATCGAGCCAAAATGTCATGCCGCAGCTGGACACCCCAATAATACTGGAATTTTCACCACGATTGAATTTTGTGCCAAATTTCAAAAGATTCCCAGTATCCCAAGCACCTCCTTTTTGCGATGAAACTGGTACGATAATAATAATAATAAAAAACATTAGAATAACAATAGGTCCTCCGCTCCGACTACGTCGGTGCTCGGGCCCTAATAATAAAAAACATTAGAATAACAATAGGTCCTCCGCTCCGACTACGTCGGTGCTCGGGCCCTAATAATAATAATAATAATAATAATAAAAAACATTAGAATAACAATAGGTCCTCCGCTCCGACTACGTCGGTGCTCGGGCCCTAATAATAATAATAAAAAACATTAGAATAACAATAGGTCCTCCGCTCCGACTACGTCAGTGCTCGGGCCCTAATAATAATTAAAGCTGCAAGCAGCATTGATCGGGCCCTCGCAACTTCACGCACGTCGAGGGTACTGGCAGGACTCTGGTTGACGCGGCCATGCATTTCTGTGACCATCATACATTGCGTGCACGAGTTAAACAGTATTTCCTGGTACTGGCAGGACTCTGGTTGACGCGGCCATGCATTTCTGTGACAATCATAAACTGCGTGCACGAGTTAAACTATATTTCCTGCCTCAACCAGCAGCGTAGCAAGATCATGTTGCCAGGTCTTAAGCCTCAAATGTTTTGAGTGTACCTCCGATACAATCATAAATGTAAGCCTGTTAAGATCATTAAGAAAATGAATATGTGTGAATGTGTTTCAGTGTTTATAAAATAACAGACCGTCAGTTTACTGGGATGGGGTTCAACTCCCTGCAGTGTCCTGCTGACTTTCTTACATGAAAGTTAACAGAACAGTATTGTCATTTGCTTTTACTTTAACACTTTAATTTAACACTGTTTTCATTTTAAGCTCTTCTATAACTTTAGATTGTAGTGTGAAGCACTCATTGTAACATTTAACGTGATTTTCATGTAGAAGCTCTGGACAGATCATTTATACTAATGCCCACTGACATGGTTTGAGAACCACTGTTGTCTAACTTTTGCTCTCCATGCATCTTAGTTTGCACATATTTAGATCAGAGAAGTCTTTTTCTCATGGTGTGCCCACGAACCTTTAAAATAAATTCAGTGTTTGGGCTGCTGTAATTAAAGAATCCTGCTTACTTCTGTGGTTGCCAGTAGGTGGTGCTATGACTATGAGTTAATATTGGCATGCAAAAGTCCTAAAATCATGACGGTAATCAAGCATGTCAAGTTTGGGACAGTTTTGTCAAAGTACAGTTGAGTTACAACAGCTTGGTGGATGATGGCGAACCATGTAAAATGGCTGCTACACCAAGTCCATGTTGTTTGATGAAACCTCAAGCTTTTAGTAACTTTTAATCGCTACGGTCTTTAGATTGTTCTGACCAAATTCTAAGTTGATCGGATTAATTCCCTAGGAGGAGTTTGTAGTACAGCACATGGAAATGGAAAAAAACAGGAGAAGTTCATACAAAATTCAAAATGGCTGACTTCCGGTTGGGTTTAGAGCATGAACCCCTAGACTTTTTGTTAAGTCTACATGTGATACATCTGCTTACCAAATTTTATACAGCTAGGTGAAACGTACTGCGAGGGCTGCATCGTCAAAAAATTGTAGGGGGCGCTATCGAGCCAACTTGCCGCTCTGAAGCATTAAAATGACATCAGATAACTACATTCAGGATTTTAAATGTGTTTGACAAGTTTAGTTACGTTTTGAGCATTTTTAGCCCCTCAAAAACACTTTTGTTTTTCGTGGCGAAGAATGCGTCGCCACGGCAACGGCCTTTCACGAAACAACAACCTTTGAGTAACTTTTCATCACAAAGATCTTTAGATTGGACTGACCAAATTTGAAGTCGATCTGATTAATTCCCTAGGAGGAGTTCGTTAAAGTAGAGCCCCTGGAAATGTCTAAAACGACACTAGAAATTCATACAAATTTCAAAATGGCTGACTTCCGGTTGGGTTTAGGGCATGGCCCCAAGAGACTTTTATTTAAGTCCACATGTGATACATGTGCCTACCAAATTTTGTTAATCTATGTGAAACGTACTGCCAGGGCTGCTTTGTCAAAATTTTGTAGGGGGCGCTATTGAGCCAAGGCTTTTGTGACAAAATTTGAGAAGGATCCGATTAATCTGTGAGCAGTAGGGTGTCAAAGTACACAACCTATGACTTCCTGTTGCCACTAGGTGGCGCTATTACTATGATTCAAAATTGTCATATACATGTGTTCAGGGTCAGGATGTTATGACATATGAGAAATTTGGAGCAGATTAGGCAATGTACAGCCGAGTTACAACAACTTCCTGTTTCATGGCGAATGGTGGTTTTTTGCCGCCACGCCACGGACACATAGTTCGATAACTTTTCGATCTTTGAGTATCGTTTCACTGCCAAGGTCTCAAGAGCATACTGACCAAATCTGAAGGCAATCGGGTTTAATCTCTAGGAGGAGTTCGTTAAAGTACGGCGCCTTGAAACAGTCCAAAAACGTCATAAAATTCAAAATGGCCGACTTCCTGTTTGGTTTAGGATATACCTCCTCCTGACTTTTTTGTACGTCCCATCATGTTCCACATACCTACCAAATTTCATACAGCTAGGTGAAACCCAAAGTTGGGGCTACTCTGTAGGGGGCGCTATCGAGCCAAAATGTCATGCAAATATTGGACACCCCAATAATACTGGAATTTTCACCACGATTGAATTTTGTGCCAAATTTCAAAAGATTCGCAGTATCCCAAGCACCTCCTTTTTGCGATGAAACTGGTACGATAATAATAATAATAATAATAATAATAATAATAAAAAACATTAGAATAACAATAGGTCCTCCGCTCCGACTACGTCGGTGCTCGGGCCCTAATAATAATAATAATAATAATAATAATAATAAAAAACATTAGAATAACAATAGGTCCTCCGCTCCGACTACGTCGGTGCTCGGGCCCTAATAATAATAATAATAATAATAATAAAAAACATTAGAATAACAATAGGTCCTCCGCTCCGACTACGTCGGTGCTCGGGCCCTAATAATAAAAAACATTAGAATAACAATAGGTCCTCCGCTCCGACTACGTCGGTGCTCGGGCCCTAATAAAAAACATTAGAATAACAATAGGTCCTCCGCTCCGACTACGTCGGTGCTCGGGCCCTAAAAAGTGTACTGCACACTTGTATTTTAAAAGTACTGCTATATGAACAGAAGTGCAATAACATTTGGTTTGCAAACACTTTAAACAAATAAGGTTCTTTCTAACAGCAGTATTCCTTTACACAGTAGCAGTTAAAATACAGTTATAATGAATCTGATAATAGATATTCAGCCGGTGTTCACAACTTTATTTTCATATGTAATAGATGTAATTTGAAATATACACCTTGAAAACTGCAAACCTATCTACATCATGTTTTTATGTTTGTTAAATTCTCAGTAGTTAAGAGCAGTTTGTTCTCACGTGCTTATGTTTATTTAAAAACACAACAATATGTATTTTGATATTGTCACATTTGATCCTGTAACGAGACGTGTCACCCGGTGGGGGGTGTGAGGAATTTAAAGTTTAGAAGCATTCCTAGTATGTTTTAAAGCACTCCTAGTGGTGGATATTTTATGTCAATGTTTAAGGTTTAAAAGGTATAATTATTATATAATGTTTGCTTGTAGAAGTTTTGAACCAGGGAGTGTGGTCATTTCATGCATTGAATTGAGTGTCTGTGGGGGGGGTTTGAGGAATGTGAGAAGGTGTGAACCTGCGGGGGCTGGAAGCTTGCTGGCCAAAGGAAGGTGGACCAGCTGATTTTTTAGCACTGCTTTGCTGACGAAAGACGCAGCAGTAGGAGACATGCAGCCTCCCTTTGTCTGCGAGAGAGTTGAGACCCTAACAGGGGCGGCAGGAAGAGACGCCACACAAACAGCTGTTCACCGCTAGCTGCCTGGTTCTTATGTAGTTTTCGGTGTTAATTAATTAATGCGTTAATAACGCGTTAACTTGCCCAGCCCTATTTTAAATACTTCTCCATAACTTTCGCTACAGGCTAGCGGCTAGCTGAGTGTCGGCCCCATGGTTAAGAATCACTGCTCTATGCCATAACTATCAAGTCTTGTAGGGTCGAATTTGATGGGCAGTTCATTGAGTGAGTGAAACTGGGGAATGTTCCTTGCCAAATTCACATAGCCACCATCTCCTCTTTTGGTAGAATTGGCCTGGGGGGACGTAAGGTCTTCCTTTCTGTCCTGCTGACCTAGACACTTGCTCCAGTTGGTGGTCCGTGACTTACAAGTAGAGACTGCATTCATGGCAAGTCTGACATTCAGGGTCAAGGGTGGATCCTTTTACCACCCTGTAATGTATAGTGGGCACTTTCCTGTATGGGATGCAACTAAGTTCATGCATTTGCCCTACACTTAGTCCGATCGTTCATCTGGTGTCATAAGTCCTGTGCGATCTGTACACCATCCAGATAACTATAACCCCTGTTATCCTTAGCTCGGCTGTTCCGCGCTGGCATATCCTGTCAATTCAGGTGCAGCTGCCTAACTGATCTAGGGGTTGGTTAGGCAGCATTTGGGATACTAAGTTGTAATAGAAGCTGGTATGAAATTCCAACCTAGCTGACACCAACCCCATGCTGAGTTTTACAGCAGTGATGTCACCAAGGTGCCTTGGTAGTGCCAACAATCACTCTGCTAAGAAATACTTGGCTGCTTGATGACAAACTGGAAGTGTTGATTAGAGGACTTGTAAGTTGTGACTTCCATAATGAGAAGATATCCTCCATCACACATAGACCTTCTGTGTGCTACCCTCATCTAGTTTAGCCCGCGAGCCAACAGGGTTTACCGAGGTGTGGCCATTGCCGCTACGGTACATTGACAATTCTTGGAGCCATAGATGAGAGTTGGGCCAGTGATGAAGACCAGTGCCAGTAGTCTATCCAAGGGATGTGGCTGACTGCTGAAACAAAGGTACTACTTCTACCACCACACCCATAGACCCCATGTATCAGTGGTTACTGCAACAAATATCAACAACTTAGAATTTGTTTTCTTTAAATCATCAAAATTGTGCAAAATTTATAATTTTTTTAGTCAGAAGGCTAAAAAAAGTAGCATATTTAGCTCCAGAGTACTTACAAACATAGCAATAGACACCAAGATCATTCAAATCGGGGAAATACAAACAGTTTTATGAAGAACACTATTTTGGTATATCTAAATCATTATATATATACATGCATGAATAATGTACATCTAAATAAGTTCTTAATCATGTACTAACACTTTATAGAAGGATGTTATTAATCATACAACTCCTTAATAATTGGTTTGTAATATATATAATACTTAATTTACAAATGGGGAATCCATCATTTATAAAGTATGAAAACATAATCACCAAACACATAATAGACAAGCTTATTAATCAAGAATAAAACATTTATAACTGTTGTTATGAATTGTATACTAATGAGTATTAATGTAGGAACAATGCTTTGTAAATGATGGATTAAGTGTTTACTCATACTTAACTAATGCTTCATTGTGTGTAGTTATTATAAAGTGTTACCCAAAAGTTTTTCCACACTGCAGCGCTTGTCACGTGCTTGCATTTTTGGCCGCCGCTCGTCAAATTTTCAGATAAATAAGAGCACGAAACATGGCTATTAATCCAGACAAAAGATGTATATGCCAGTAGTTGTATGCATTGATGTATTCCTTGTGTAAAGGCTACTGTGTGTGCAGTGAAAGAAGAGCTTAATATTTTCATTTCACATTGGATCACAACTGTGACATTATCGCACGCCTGTGCAGCTCGGTCACCAGTGCTTTATTAAAGACACGAGGAAACATGGTATTATCTGAGCCAACAAGAAAGGTGCCAACCTCCTCCACCGTCCTCACGCTGCCTTCTGCATAACATATTGGGGATGCATACAAATTTTATTCATTTCCACTTGGCTTGTGTGGTAAATTATTAGATTTGAAGGAATATATTGAAAGGCATTAGAGTCCTTCACATTTGACATGCTTTATGAAGAGGCTCTGGGTGTCTGGAGGTTAAGATAAGACTCCTTCCTGGTGTCACAATTTTACATTTTACATCAAAAAGCACACGTGAATCATCACATTTGAAACAGCATTTCACATTGAATAAAGCATATGGAATAATGAGTTATTTGATATTTGCATTACATTACATTACATTACAGTCATTTAGCAGACGCTTTTATCCAAAGCGACTTACAATAAGTGCATTCAACATTGGTAATCAAAATTTCATGTAATGCACAGGTTTTGTGTTTTTGTGGCAGTCTGTAAAAACTTAAACTGTACAACACTGTACATTTCCAAGAACAAAACAATTCACAGATGTTGAATATTTGTATCTTTGTTGCACAGGAAAAAAACAAAACACCTTGACCCCTGTACTTTTCCTGCCTACTTACATATTACAGTAAAACTGCTGTCTATACTTTGAAACCCAAAAGATTTAGTGTGTATTGTTTGTGTTTGATTAGTTTTCTGTTTTTGGCTCTTTTATATCTTTGATGGAGAGGTCCATAGTCTGTGCTGCTAACCAGGAGAACTGCCCTGCAGGTGGAAGGGAAGCTGGAGTGGATCTATACCACAAGGTGCAGGAAAGATCCACACAGGTGAAAGGAGGGCATGCCTAAAAGCGCTTGTAGCGGAAGGAATCATGCCCTTGCAGCCAAGTTCCTCCGTGGTACAGGTGGAAGGTCTCATAGGAATCAGAGTGAGAGGATCACCTGAGCATCAGGGCTCAGTTGATAGCAATACAGAAAAGTACCCTAATCTGTAACACACTAATCAGTGCTTTGACACCACCGAAGGACAAAACCAACCTTATGGAAGTAAACATTTGTTACTGGACATCAGGAGATGACAATGAAGACACCAAGGTTTTTATGATACCGCTATGCAAATGTTGGTAAACTACGCAGGTAACCAACGTCTGACTGTTGGGTATGTCAACATTTGCCAACTTCAACTCACTCATCAATGCTGACTCCAGTTCCATTCACTTTGAAAGATTGGGACATTTGACTGTTACAATTTCAATGATTAATTCAACAAGATTAACCAAGGTTGTATTTTTCCAAGTCATCACGTACCTTCTTTCCCAGTTTCCCAAACGGAAGCAGCTGATTTTATAGTGTCAGAGGTTAATCTATATGACTGAACTTCAAGTGTTGCTATTTCTGCTATACATAAGATACTGAGTTTTCAAAACCCAATATGGAGGTTGTTTTCAACAAATGACCAATTTGATTCTTGAATAGACTAGATGAATTGCTCATCTAAGGAAACATTCAATGAAAAAAGAACAATGTGAGACAATCACTGTGGTTCCTATACTTAGAGTAAATGCTTTAGTTGAGGTTGTTCCAGGGGAAAATGTCATGTTTTTAACCTTCTTAGATGTAACCTTGCTCGATTGTAGAATCCCTCAGATAAGAGAAATAGAGATTGCTCCACACCCTTTCCAGTACTAAATGTTGAATTATTGTGATGTTTTAAATACTTGCTGTTACATTTATTAATTATTAAGTTTAATTAATTCATATTTATTAGTTTGAGTTTGATTGAGTTAATTTTTTTTAAGTAATTTCTATATTTTATATTATATTGTTTTATTTTATATATCATCCATTGTATGTATGGAGTCACCAAAATTAGATTTTATTATATCATAGCTAGTGACCAGTATGTTTAAGGAGAATATATTATTTGACCAGTACTCAGTTGTAAGATCAACACCAACATTTAAAGACTTTAAAGTCATTGCATGCATCCTTAATGTGTTCTGTGTTACTGTAAAGTTATCTAGTGTCCTAAGATAAGTGTAACTCATGATGTAATCATTGCAACTAAACCATGTGTATCAAGTTAAAGAGTTAGGATGCAGATGTCTTATGGTTTTAGTTGAGAATGTGTTTATTTTTTATTTGACCTTTGAAATGAGATAATTAGTAGTTAAGGTTCTAAAAGTGTGTGTTGCTAACATATTACAGTTTAATCAGTACAGGGAACCCTTTAAATGTATTTATTTGTATATTATTAATGCTTGTATGACTTAATGAATTATTGAGTGATTTTTTTAAAAAAAAAATTTTAATGATTTGGTACTTTGAGAGACTTCAGATTCCACACTTGGCATGCTTTATGTGAAGAGGCTCTGTGTGTCTGTAGGTTAGGAGAAGACAAATCAGTAGCTAATAAAATGTTGGCATTGTAAGGTTCCTCAAACCACGTTGTATACATTGAACGTAGAAAAGTATGTTTCATAAATATGTGTTATATCAGCATTGCCATGCTTTTTTTGATATGCTATACGATGGTTTTTGAAAAACTTTTCTCATTGTGCTATTCTAACGTTTTTCAACATACTAAGCTAATACTAATTTTTTTTGGCATGCTATACTATGACTTTTTCATGATATTTCACCATGTTATACTATGAGTTTTTTCATCATGCTATACTATGACTGTTTTTGACTTCTTACGACATGCTATATACTATGACTTTTTTATGATTCCATTCATCAAGTTAAACTATTACTTTTTTCGACATGCTATACTATGACTGTTTTTGACTTTTTTCGACATGCTATACTATGACTGTTGTTGACGTTTTTCGACATGCTATACTATTACTCTCTTTGAATATTTTCGACATGTTATTCTATGACTTAATAAATCCTATTAAGCCCTAAGCCTATTTGTAGGCCTCTCCTCGATTATTGCATACCCATAGTAAAGAGAGTGATTTTCGTCTAAATATAAGGTGTATTTTAAGAAAGCTGACACTTGTGAGATTTGTTCAGATTTGTAAATATCAGTATATATGTTACTGGTTAAGAGTACATTAAGATGGAACACAGCACAAATTGAAATTCTTTATCTCCGATTTAAAATTAGTCCAATTTTGATAAGATATATACTTTTTAATGTTGTAGTTGAAAGCTCAAACCTCTCCCAGGTCATAGCCCAATAGGTTGAGAGTCTCTCTGCACAATTTTTTTTTTGATAAAGTAAAGCATTCAAGAGCTAGAGAGGTTTGAGTGCAGAAATTTCAGCCGAGGTCAATCAAAATGTCATTTTGTTCTAGCGGTTCCATTGTAAATTTTATAGAATATATAATTATATATTTCACTTCTTTTATGACTAATAGTGTTCAATCTATCATATGCAGCAGTTTGGCATCATTTAGAGAGCCTGGATCCTCTCTGAGCCTGTTTATGTCTGTCATCCATGGGATTTTCTCATCTGGTTTCCAGTCCATGTCTCCTAGCTCAGCCTATCGATTTCAGTCAATGGACCCTCCTTAGAAGCGTCCGAGTCCACAGAATCTAACAAACCCATCGTGATTTTGATTGACAGAAGCGTTAGCCAGTAAGGAGTAAAACCGTGGCGCGTCACCTGAAACGTGCGCAAAAGATCGCCGAAAATGAAACCCTTCTTTTTGACTTTTTTTGACATGCTATACTTTGACTTAATTTTTACTTTTTTGACATTCTCTATACTGACTTTTTTGATTATTTTCATTAAGTTAAACTATGACTTCTTTGACATGCTGTACTATGACTGTTTTTGACTCTTTTCAAAATGTTATACTATGACTGTTTTAGATTTTTTTGACATGCTATACTGATTGTTTTTGACTTAATTTGACATGCTATACTATGGCTGTTTTTGGCTTTTTTCAACATGCTATACTTTGACTTCATTTTTACTTTTTTGACATGCTATATACTGACTTTTTTGATTATTTTCATTAAGTTAAACTATGACTTCTTTCACATGCTGTACTATGACTGTTTTTGACATGCTATACTATGACTGTTTTTGTCTTTTTTTGACATGCTGTACTTTGACTGTTTTTGACTTTTTTTGACATGCTATACTTTGACTTAATTTTTACTTTTTTGACATTCTATATACTGACTTTTTCAATTAATTTCATTAAGTTAAACTATGACTTCTTTGACATGCTGTACTATGACTGTTTTTGACTTTTTTTTAAATGCTATACTATGACTTAATTTTTACTTTTTTGACATGCTATACTATGACTTTTTTATGATTCTTATCATCAAGACAAACTATGACTTCCAGGTTAAGAATTACAACTTGTTAACAAGTACAAATTTTCCACATTAGCTTGTTTCTCTCGATAACATTTTTAAAATTGTTTCTGCATAAAAATTGGAATATTCTGCCAAGTAATGGTGCCTGAAATGGCTGATAGTGTGCTTTAGTGGCTCAGCGTTGCCTGTGAGTGTGCCTCTCAGTGTCTTTGACCGATAATTATTGACAAATGGGAAGTGTATTAGAGAAGACAGTTTCCCATCTCTGGGTGACCTCAAGACAATTGATGTTTCTACTTCCAAAACTTCTATCTCTTATTCCTTAACATCTAGTCTCCCTTTTCTCTTATTTCCTCAAACTAAAGAAAGCTTGATGTTATCGCAGACACCAATTTAAACACAAGTTTCAAAGTGCTATTAGTGATTTCAATTAAGAAAAGTAACAGAGAAATAATGATTTTCTTTTGTTGCAACTAATTTGATTTATTTCCGGCTATTTCAGGATTTTGGTTTATGCTGTGTGTCTGAAAATGTAGTACTCTTTATTCCATCAAAATCATCCTTATCCTCCATGTGCATCTCCTTGTGTGCATCATATATATATATATATATATATATATATATATATATATATATATATATATATATATATATATATATATATATATTTATTTTGGTGACTCAGGGACTAATATTTAAATACAGATGGCATACTGTACAAAATTGGTTTAATCAAACTTAGATTTCAATATGCAAGGATGATAAACTCCAAGCCTCCTACTGCTGAAAAGTGCAATGTGTGACAATCAACCACAATTTTTCTTGTTGTGATGGCAAAATATTGGCAGAATCCAATTAATCAAATGTTTTATTGTCTACGAAGGCTGCACAATCTACCAAGGGCAATGAATTCACCTATGCTACTCCTGGCTACCTATACTGGTATACTTGGACTTAGAGAGCCCAAACACTGCTAAAAGGCAATTTAAGGTCATCACATGAGTCAAAAATAAATATATATATATTATATTATTAAATAATAATAGGTTACATGCAATGTAATGGATTATTCAATTTACCGGTATTGCTGTAGTTTTATGGCCAAAGTTGGCTGCCTATAGCTAGCTCAGTTTAAGCTAGCTAGCCACTTGGTCCTTTCAATTTCATCACAATGGCTAAACCTGCAGAATTTTCTGATTGGCAGACTCTTCGGCCATCGTAATATTGCACATTCACTACCTGGACATTGTAATGCTTCAAGCATAAGTAAAATTAGAAATGATTAAGAAATAGATAAACAACTAGGTAAATGTGAGCTGAAAAGAATATCTCTCTCTCTCTTTCTGTGTGTGTGTGTGTGTGTGTGTGTGTGTGTGTGTATGTGTGTATGTGTGTGTGTATGAGAGAGAATGTCTCTTATGTAGTTCAGATGGGAGATGAATCAACGTGGATTCCCAGAGCTAGAGGCATTGTGTGTGTGCAGGCGTGCACGCGTGTGTTTGTGCAAAGGTCAGTCATGTCCCTGTGGCTCCTGAGCATTTTGGGTTAGAAGGAAGAATGTATTTCATTCAAAATAAGAAGTCAGCCTCAGCTCTGTGTGCACGTGTATCCCAAACACTTACCAGTGCACACACACTCTCTCCCTCTCTCTCTCTCTCTCTCTCTCTCTCTCTCTCTCTCTCTCTCTCTCTCTCTCTCTCCCTTTACTGGAGTTTTAACTGCAAGCTCAGTCCACTTCCGCCAGCTTGTGTAAAAATAACAAGCACTAGATTGTTTATAGTCTATATTATAAGGAATGTATATGTTCAACTATGTGATGAATCACTTTGAGAAGTATTGCAGACTGAAACGAGCAACAGCGCAGAGCTTTTCGTAGGCCGAGATTCATGGCCGAGATTCATAAAGTATCTGTTCATGATGAATTGATTAAATGTAGTTGGGGTTAGATACAAGTACACAGTAGATATCCTAGATAACCTGGATGACTGGGAATTGTCATGTTGTAGGGGACTTTCCAAAAACACTTCTTCATTTGTGGAGTACATGAAACAAAACAACTTGATCTCTGATCAGATCATTTAATCATGATATAGTAAAATAATTTAGTCTGTAAAATTTCACGAAATAGCAAACTTCGTCAGGTTGACTGTGACAGCTCGAAGCCATGAACACTGGCATTGCTGCACTCACTGCTAGTATTGTATTCACATAGCGATATACCATTCACCTTTTTCGTAATTGTAATTTCGAATTCCAAATCTTTATCTGTAACACGTTGCTCTCTGAGAGACAGTTAGGGATATGCAGAGAGGGATCTGATATGACAGGAATAGGTGAAAATTGAAAACGAATAGAGCAAATACAAGTTATACATGTCATGTCAGGCAAGTTACAGAAATGGTTCAGTAAAATGAAATTATAAACAGTTTACCAAAGAGGTGGCTTAAAAAATCATTACAAAAATGTACTAGATTTTGTTGAGAAAGCTGCTATAGTTTTGGCACTTCCATTACAGTCATTTAGCAGACACTTTTATCCAAAGCGATCTATCTATTCACCATAGGCACAACGTACGGGAGCAATTTTGGGGTTAAGTGTCTTGCTCAAGGACACATTGACATGACTAGCAGAGCAGGAGCCGGTGATCGAACCACCAACCCTCTGAGCTCTCCACTTAGCCACGGTCACTCCAATAATCTCACCTCAAGACCCTGACCGTGTTTATTCCTTATTCAAATAAAATGTTAGTTGGAAGTTTGTGGCCTCCCTCATATACTGTACTGGCTGAGGAACATCATACTGTATATTGAATAAAAACTTCTGTCGCCAGTTGTATCAAAAAATGGCAGACATAGGCTGACAACAAGAAAATGAAAGGATTTGAAACTCAGCAGGAGAATGAGTGCTGGGGAAAATATTACAGAGGAGGATGAAAGAGCAAAAAAGACAAGAAAGGGAATGGTGTCATCCAGATTTAAAAACTGAATGACACCAAAGATATTGAAGAAAGATAAAACAATAAGAGAATAACGAGAACAATGAGGGGAAACAATATTAAGGCGGAACTAAAGACAGACAGAGAGTGCGAGTGGGAGGTGACTGGATGGGAACAGACAAAACAAGGGAACAGTACACATGGAATGCCTTGAAAACAATGGACAATCCTTTGGACTAATCAGTATGTGAATTTGTTTTTTGCCACAGGTCATGAAGGATGGATGAAGGAAGCAGCAAAAAAAAGAGCACAAGGAGTCATGCAAGTGGGGATAAGGGCAATAGTGTGGTTATCACGTGGAAGATGCCTGCCTGTCAAGGTTGGCTGGTGAATGGTATTGATGCTTGCACACTCTCACTTTTGCAGCTTGCAGAGGGGGACACATGTGCCAACATATCGCATGTTGGTGCTGAATCATTTGGACCGCTAATGCCATCCTTTGCTCCAGGAAATAATATTATCAAGAAGGGGGGAGCTAGGGAAAATAAGAAAAAAGGTTGAGATAAGGGAAGGGTTGAATTACTGAATGAAAAAGAGAGCAGAAAGAGGAGATGAGGAAAGGTGCGAGGGGTGAGAGGCATGGTTGTTAGAAAAAGAGAGCGTGAAGAAGATGGGGGTAGAAAGAGATGCAGGTGAGAGAAGGGGAGATAAGAGATTATGGGAAAGAGATGAGTAGAGCTGTGACAGTACGTTGAATTATAAATGTGTTGGAAGTGAAGCGTGTTATCCAAGCTTGCTCTGTCTGCAGTGTGGGTGGTTCAATAATAAACTACTACCAAGCCGAGAAATGGTTCCACACTGGCGGCAGAATGAATGGTGATCATCTAATGAAATGTTCCCAAATACTGAAGTCACTACTCATTGAAGTTAAGGTGGTTAAATTCAGGGGTTAATGTTCCGGAGATCTAAACTTTAAGACTCTGTATATTATGAGAAGCATGTCAAAGCATTTCTGACACTGTTTATCACAGTGAACAACAGTATTAGCTAGTCCTTTATATACTCATTCTCACTATTATCAAGGATTTTTATAGGTTAGGCAGTAGGCTTATACTAACAAGACAAGATGCAACTATAGGGGCGTCCATAATAACACAGTAATTTAATTACATGCAAGAAGCCTGAAAGGAAAAACATAATTCTTTTTTTAGAATTTTATTTGGTTACCTTCCTAAACAAGTATTTTAGACTAACTTCAGAAAGCCATTAAAAAGTATGCCAGCTTATTAACAACTGCTCAAACCCTCTAAATACATTAAACGTTGTGAATGAAAAGGCACTGTGACACACACTAAGATGCCTGTTGGCTATGTTTGCACATGCAAATTGCCCTTACTTCACTTAAGATGGCATTCGTTCTAATTTGAAGATCATTAATGGGCTTAATGTCACCTTGAAGAGTGGCAAAACAATTCAACTATTTGAATTCCTGCATCAGACGAATATGAGTCAGCCTGTAATGGTATGTAGGATGGCATCATGACAATTATACACACAACATTGGCTTTGACATTTTAGCCTAAGCTATTCATCCTTCAGAAAGTTTGTGATGGTGTAATGGATTTTTTTTTTTGGACAATTAAAGAACTGAAGAGAAGGTTAAAGAAGGAGAGAAGAGAACAAATGTAGCAAGATGAAGGTAAAGATGAAAAGAGACCAATGTGGACATAGAGATGGAGAAAGAGATAGAGAGGAAGGACAGAGAGATAAACAAGTGTCAGTAAAGATAGACATGATAGAAGAAGATGGGCAAAAGGGGAAATGGTCAGAGGGGACAGTGATAAAGGGACGATGAAAGTAAAGTGAATAAAGTAACAAAAACAGAAAGACAGAGGAAGATTAGAGGAATTTAAATCGATGTATGAAGCATAAGAGGAAGTTTAACAAGAACAGAGCTAGAGATTAAGAGGCGAACAAAAGTGTTGTGATAAAGAGGTCAAAAGAAGGAAGAAGTTAAGATGTCAGTGTTTGGGTCTGATTTGTTTTAATCCGACCCAGGCATCATCAATCACAGTGGGACCAGCTTGTAGTGAATATAGCCCAAATAATGGGAAGAATAGTTAGACAGGAAAAAAAGGAGCCATAGACACACTTTTGCTGACTTGTTTTTGCTGACTCCAACTAAAATAACAAGCTTATTATGATCGATGATGCTGAGTTTGTCATTCATAAGCACACAAACTGACAGAATGTTAAGCTACAGACATAAAAAGCTAGCTGCACACCGAAACCTACGAATAACTATAAACAATAATGCAACAAACACACATATGCATATGCAGGCTACACAGCAGGTTAGCTTCCTTGCAGTGTCTCTAGAGGGAACAGAACAGCGACTTCTGTGTAATTAGGTCTTGCTTTGTCGGGAGTTTTACTGGAAGCTGAGGACTTGATGGAACCCATGACTTTTCACAGAATACCATTAGACGGCGGAGGAGCATCATGACTATAGGGACTATACTGTCCATAAAGTAGGCAAGTTTGTGAGCAGTTCTCAAATCAGAACCGGCCCCGATATAAGCAAACTAATCACCTTCTTAGGCGCTTGAAATGGCCCACAAGAGAGCTTAAACCGAGCCAGGCGGCCCAATACCCAAATTTTGCAAGGGCCCCGCCTCCCCTTTGAGTGAAAGCAGTGTAAATGTTTACAACTTGGATGAGAGGTAATGATCTGTCTGGTTATAAAAAGAGAAAGACAAAAAAGATGTCATGAGAGTGAATTGTGAGAACAGCAATCAGGTTACCTTGTTTTCTCTCCTCTCCAAGTTTGATGACAGTTGTTGGAGAAATGTATCATACCATTCTCTTAGTTAACTTGTATTGCTTAAAACCTGCAGAAATGCAGACGAGGCCAACCAGACTAATTTAAGAACTAATAAGAAATGATCTCATATCAAAGGTATTTTAGCATTTCTGGCTTGCTGTAGTGTCATCCTGATCTCACCACCTAACCCTCTTCCCACCAAAAGGCTGGAATCTGGCCTTGGTGGGTGCATCGGCAGACAGAGGAGGATGACATCTGCCAAGGGGGGGTGAAGGGAGAGGAGAGATAATGTGTATATATACTCTGTTTTGTCTATTCATTGTTGTTAGACCTCCGAACCATCCATGGGGAAAGAGCTCTATCCATTCAGCTGGATTATTACAAACTGTCTGTTCATTAAATATGTTTTTTATATTTAACAGTTTTCTCATCTCAGTTATTTCTCACAGGGAGGTTCAAACAATTTTTTTTCCACCACAAGAGAAAGACAAAAAAGATGTCATGAGAGTGAATTGTGAGAACAGCAATCAGGTTACCTTGTTTTCTCTCCTCTCCATTTGATGACAGCAAACAGTAAATTGATATTCTAACTTGCAGTGCATCTCTCTCTTGCCTGTTTTGCTAACCTAGCTGGGCAGTGCGTCTCTTGGTCCATCTGTGTCTTGCTCGCTTGCCAGCCACATTTCTTGGGCTGTGTTCTTTGACTTTGCACTTGACAAAAGTGAGTGAAATACAAATATTTATTACGTTTGAGTAATGAGCAAAGGTGTTTACAAAATGCAGCTTGGAAAAGCCGCGTTGCTTGTGAGCATGCGTTCATATGCGAGTGCACAAAATTAAACTTGTGATTTCCAGCAGCAACCTCTGTGACCATGATGGCACTCTTCACACACAATTTAAAACAAGACAATAGTTAGTCTCTCAGTCAAGGTTTAGAAAATACAGCTGAAGCTGATGAGAATGTAATTTGTTCTGCAGGAGTTTAGACAGACAAAGAGTCATTGGTCAACCTGAAATTTTTACCTGATGGTAGCACTAAAACAAAAGTTTCAGTCCATCCAATAGTTGCCGAGATTTCACGCAAAACCCCCACATGTCGACCTCATCATGGCACTTCAGCTAAAATCATGGGATAACAAGAATTCATCCTCTGGGGACCTTGAATATCCTTCAAAGATTTCTTGGTTTACCATCTGATAGTTGTCGAGATATTTCAGTCTGGACTAAAGTGTTGAACCAATAGACCGAAACCATTCTTAGAGCCATGATGCCAGTCATAAAGAATAATGACTGTAGCAACACTACAGAGAGCATAAAAGAATATCTGTCAGAAGATTTGAAAAAGAAAAAAACATGGCACTTCAAAGAAAAAGCCATAACCTTAAAAGTAGGAGGCATCAAATGGCAATTTCAGGTCAGGCAGACGAGCACATATCTTTGAGGTGAAAGGACTTTCTTGGCCTGAGTGAAACATCAAGCACTTTCTCACCAGCACTTCACTGCCTCATAGAAATTTCACCTGTCGAATTGTTATGTTTAGGTTAGAGGACGATAAGATGTTGGCAGATCTGAGTGAAGAAGAGGAGATAGGCTTGACTCAGGCAAAAAAGTCAAACAATATCATAAACGACTGGAGAGTGTGTTGACCTCTACTGCCGTTTCATATCGGGCAGTGACTTATGAATTGACTTCATAATTCCTTTATTTTTGTGATGGTGATGTCATTTAAACCCTGGATTCTGTTTGATTTATCTTGATGAAGCATGTCTGTTATTTTGTTTATAGAAAAAGGAGAAAAATGTACGGTAAGATGAAACATTCCAACGGTCTAATAATCTGTAAAAAAAATGTGGACAGAACTTGTTAAAAATACATTTCAATTTTTAATAGCAGACATCATGTTGTCCAAATGTTGTCAAAAATGTCAAAAATATTTATAATGATGGTCTAATAATCTGTAAAAAAAAAATGTGGACAGAACTTGTTAAAAATACATTTCAATTTTTAATAGCAGACATCATGTTGTCCAAATGTTGTCAAAAATGTCAAAAATATTTAATATAAATATAGAAGTTAGGTCTTCCTGAGGATAAATAAATCAGTAAAGAGGAAACTTTATTAAGAAAAGTTTACGCTCTAAAGTTTTCTCAATTAAAAATATATCCTTTTAGGAAATGCAGGATTTGCAGTGGGAGGCATAACATGCGTTAATCAAGAGGCAGACGGGCAAGAAAGATGAACTTTCTTTACTACAGAAGTTGTGTCAATTAAAAGTGTGGTATCTGAGGGGTAGTCATGAAATTACCTAAAAAAAATATTTCATCTGATCACAGTCATTGCTTGTGTGTGTGGGGGTGGTGAATTGGATGATCTTAATCAACACAGTGGTTCTTGAGGGACAACTTGAGGGAACCAGACAGGCAGCTGAATCCATGCGAAGTTCAGATTACTAGAGAACTTTTGGTTTTCCTAAAACCCTGTGTATGGCTCTGGCTGTATTCACTTACTGTTTACAACTTTTTCCAGCGGATGAGCTCAGCAGATGATGGGGTGCAATACTAACATCTGTGATGAAATGATCCTCTGAGTTTCACTGGTTGTGGATGCTGGCACTCTCTTATTAAACATGAATCAGGTGTTAAAGCTATAACCACAAAAATGTACTGGATCTGCCTGCAGCAATAATGTAAATCCAAAAGCAGATTTTTTGATGTGGATGCTGGCTTGCTGAAGGAAAAAAAAAAAAAAGATATTCCAGATTGATGATTGGATCCACAATCTCCAAGAGTCTGCATGATAGCTCATTCCTCTGAGCTACTGACTAATAGCTAAGCCCGTCGGAGATCATTTCAATTTTCTCTTAGCCTAGGTTATGAACACTCCAGAATGCCTGAGGGGATTCTTTAACCCACAACTTCTGACCGTCCAACTAGTTGGTAATCCTGTTATGCTGAGAGAGATACACTTCCATCAAGGCCTCAGAATGCTTCACAACCTTATAAAGCTAGAAGCCAAGATACTGTACAACTACATATTGTACCAGAGATGGTGTATATCAAGGAGACAATTAGAGTGTTCTAATATGGCAGTTTTATAGCAATTTTTCCTATTTACCAAGACACATTATATATTGGGTTTTTTTGTCCTTTGTGCAGTTTTATAGTATATCAATCAGTGAGGTTATTTTTCTTAGATTCATGGGTCCAATTAGCAGCTCTGTTCAAAGTGAATGAAATGGATTGTTCAATGTCTCTAGACATGGATTGTCAGTCTAACTGGACTACACCTTAGTAGCCATGTCTGACAATTTCTGTAATTTTAAAGTCTATTACAATTTCTGTAATAGACTCGTACCCTTCACCCAAATCAATTGGTAATGTTTTTGTCTGGGTTTAAAGATGGTGGAGTTTACCCAAATCCTGGCAAGAAGTGCTGCTAGAGGGGCTCATCTCAACTCAAGAAAAGTCCACGAACCACACAGCTCACAATAATGATCTTGTGATTGTTTGGATCATGTGTACTCCTGCAAATGACATATTAAAGCATAATAATTGGAGAAATTTCCCCATTTATCCATCAACTCAGTTAATATCCACTATTTAGTATTGAACAAATACATGTGATTCAAGAGTAACTGAGGCAAAGTAAAGAGGCTACAGGGGCCTCAAGGGTAGACAATGCCACCTGGGGTTAGAATTCCAAGGAAAACTAAATAAAAAAGTTTTCACTTAAGTGCTACCAAGATGTCTGGACACTGCCACCACATGCAGTGCGGGGGGGGCACCAGCACACCCTGTTCGTCTGTCAGGAACACCACAAAAAGCAAGGGAAAAGGTAAGAGGGCTGAGGTCAGATCACACGACACACAAAAAACATTAGCAAACCCTAGCAGTTGGCACTAACTTCCCCTAAGCCATCCACCTTATTAGCTAGGTCTAGTATGAGTACGCTCAAGAAACGCTAATATGAAAACGGAACATCTGAAATACTGAAGACTCCTCATGAACACACGCACAGATACAGCACAGACAGCAGTGGCTATAACAACCCTAAAGGACAACGATTAAAAAATACTTTATTACATATAGTACAAAGCCTACTAAATAACTTAGGGGTTTAGCTTAAGGTAGCTTTAAAATATACCTTCCAGAAGCCACAGTGGACAAAGTGCATCAAGAATGAGATCCTGCAGTGCTACCTACATACAGTATATCCGCTCTCAAATAAACAATTGTCTCCAGGTGTGCATGTGTGTGTGTGCCTGCCAGTGAGAGAGGCAGAGGGTGGAGTTTACATGGAGAGGGAACGCTGAGATAGTGACATTACTAGGCCAAAAGCTTACCTATCACATACGTTTTGTGTAGTTAAGAAAGGTGATCTATAAACTAAACCAAAATTTGGTTTTATAGAATTAGTAAAATTCCGTAGAAACCCAATCATCAAAAGATAAATTGAGGAAATGTGATTTTAATTCCGTGGTTTAATGGTTTAATGTTCTAACATCTGTACAGCATTTTGCAATAGTTAAGACCACTTAGGGTAGAGGACGATAAGATACAAACCACACCGCTTTTTCAGCTCCTCAGCCAGTAGCTCGACGCTTCCACAGTCCAAGGCAATATTCTTCACAACACCGTGTTCGTTGAGCTGCCTTGTCTGTGATGCTGACACCTTGCCATTATGCACCAGAGGTTGTTGAAGTTATCCTATTTCATGCATACACATACTGTACTGTACACACTCAAAAATACACCCCCCCATCATCTATGTCACTTCTTCTCTTCCTTTCTTCCATCCATTCTCCCTACTACATCTCTCTCTCAAACACACACACACGTGAAGAGACCGTGTGTGTGCCTGTGTGTGTCCTTGTGTGTGTGTGTGTGTGTGTGTCTGTCTCTGTGGATGGTTCCAGCCAGTAATGGGATTGAGCAGATTATGCTCCAGCCATTGTTGTAATGTCCATGTTTTACAAATCTCTTCCTCCTCAGAAACTCTAGTGCTAGCTGCTTTACAGAGGATATTAAATGATGCAGCTGTAACAGTGAATTCTCCATCCCTCTCTTCTTTACTACTCCGTTCTATTTGCCATTCTTTACATTTTGCCGACTTCAAGTCGGAACAATCTAATTGAGTTAAAATCTGCTTCACAGATCACTGCACAAGCCAGTAAAAGGCTGTTAGCTTTCTAGTTTCCAAATAGGAAAAGGACAGGCACTCATGTATTTTTCAGTGGCCATTATTTTTGCAATTGATATACTACAGGACCTTGGTCACACTCTTGTATTTGCACAATGTGGAGTGAAAATCAGTTGGAGTTGGAGTCTGATATAAAGCCCAGTGGAGGTTAATTAGGGTCTATTCACACTGCATCACTAATGCTGCTGCCAAGTCAATAATTGCTGGGATATTTCATGTTGTAGCATAGAACATATTCATGTGGTGGTGCTCATATCTCTGTATTGTTCAGTAGCAGTCAAGTTCATACTGCACTGCTGTCAGCTCAGGAACTAGCACAGTTTTCTACATCAACAGCAGCAAAAAACGTTTGACCTATGACATACAATATTGTCCTACTGTTCAATATAATTGTTTATTATGCTATGTGTTTCATGGAGAAAAACACTAGCATGAGGCTGAAAAATCCTTCATACTGAAAATGTCTCTCGTCTTGTTCTTTACTGATATTTCATTCATACTATTAATTACTTCATGAATAATCACATTTTTTTTAGTTCATCAATGTTTCAAAACAACACAAAATTTACGAAAAACACAAAAGATACAGTATGAGATTCAGCTTTAACCTGTTAAGCCCGAGGGGCCCGATTTCGGGTCCGCTGTAGTATTTACCGTCCAAAAATGACCATTTGCATGTAATTATGAATATGAAAAAAAAAAAAAAAAAAAAATCAAAATCAAAATCTGTTTAAAACAAACAATCTAAGACATTCTTACACACTCCAAACACCATTCTACACAAATAGTGTACGCAAATTAAAGATTTATCACAAAATCACGTATTTCTAGCCATAACTCGCTCTTCTCCGAGTTAGCATAACAAAGCTAACGGTTAGCATAGGCAACCGAAATAGCAAAAAGCACGAGCATTCGACACAGATTCCAGAACTACTATCAGATCGTCTCTCCGGTAAACCCTCACAAGGCTGTGAGCAAACAAACACCAGAAACACAATGCGTAATATCCTTCAAAATCATCCAAAGCTCCTTACCTTTTCGTTGTTCTGCTGTATATCTCCGCTTATTTCCGTCAACAATATTTCTACGTATTTCCGGTGCGTCTCTGAAATGTCCCCCGTGCAGAAACAAGGGCCCAATAACAAAGGGACCGTGGGGCGCTGGGTTTGAATTCCGGCGAAGTTGTGCGCACGGTTCAGGTGACGCGCCACCATTTTACTCCCTACTGGCTAACGCTTCTGTCTATCAAAATCCCGAGGGGTTTGTTAGATTCTGTGGACTCAGACGCTTCTAAGGCGGGTCCACTGACTGAAATCGACCAACCATAGGCTGAGCTAGGAGACCTGGAGTGGAAGCCAGATGAGAAAATCCCATGGATGACAGACATAAACAGGCTCAGAGAGGATCCAGGCTCTCTAAATGATGCCAAACTGCTGCATATGATAGATTGAACACTATTAGTAATAAAAGAAGTGAAATATATAATTATATACTATATAAAATTTACAGTGGAACAGCTGGAACCAAATTACATTTTGGTTGACCTCGGCTGAAATCACTGCACTCTAATCTCTCTAGCGCTTGAATGCTTCACTTTATCAAAGAAAACATTGTGCAGAGAGACTTCCAACCCATTGGGCTATGATCTGGAGAGGTTTAAAGCTTTCAACTACAACATAAAAAAAAAAATATCTTATCAAAATAGGATTAATTTATAGTCAGAGATAAAGAATTTCAATTTGTGCTGTGTTCCATCTTAATGTTCTCTTAACCAGTAACATATATACTGATATTTACAAATTAGAACAAATTTCACAAGTGTCAGCTTTCTACACTATAAAAACTATTAAAATACACCTTATATTTAGACGAAAATCACTTTCTTTACTATGGGTTGCAAAAATCGAGGAGAGGCCTACAAAAAGGCTTAGGGCTGGCTTCTCAACACAATCAAAGAATTTGATACTCAATGCACGTACAGAGAAATAGACATGTGGCTAAAAACAGGGACAACAAAGCAGAACAAGGCAAACATGAAGTCCACTCTCATCTCCACAGTTGCAGTGCAGACTCATCCCCGCTCAGGATGAGGCCCATGACTGTTGCGTCTGTAAATTTCACACAAGTTTAATACCACTGTCGTAGCTAATATAAAGCTTTCTTCAGCTTAGCACAAACTTTAAACTATTGAAGTATATACATGTCAGTTGTATTACTGAGTTGTATTAATGAGTGAGTATGAACATGCATATACAGTATGATACATAAATAATGAACTTTCCTTAACTTTTCTTCCCATTGTCTGAGCTTGGAACAGTTATAGTCTGTTCCAAGTATAATAAACAATGCATAGCCTAGAATATTCTGCATGTAATTTCAGAGCATAGCATATTTGTTTCCCCTTCTTTTTCTCTGTCTCTCTTGCTATTCTTTTCCGCTTGTATTTCCACATAATTCCCCTTTTCTCAGACTCAGGCATGGCATCCGTTTGGAGACACATCTTGAAAATCACAGATGCTCTACGGCACACACAAACACCTTATCTCCAGTCTTCCAGATAGTAACCTCTGATGGATGAATGGCGGAGGATAACGCATCTGTGCTGTATCACAGTCTCAGCTGGGTGTGGAGCGCTTGTGCACAAAGACATTAACACAGCTTGTCCTTTGCCGGGATAAATTACTACCTGTGCGCGTACACAAAACATATTTCCTCTCCCTCATGCATACGCATTGCACGGATTCAGAAAGAAACTTGAAAGAAAAAAGATAACTTCTCATTGGGAGATCCCAGCTGACCCTAGTCATTAGCTGTGTGTTTATGCAATTTTTAAGATGTACATTTACAGTATGTTGCACCCCTGGCAGCTCAGCCCATGTCTCTGTTCTCTCAAGTGTGAAAAGAATATGCATTTATGTTTGCTATTCTAAAATCCTATCAGAAAACTGAACAAAAAATGTGCTTCTCTTCCTTTTTGTTTCACTCATAAATACGAATAAACAGAATTCAGTATAGGACATTGTCACACGTTAAAACAGATTCAATGCGTTGGTATCTCTTAGAAATCCTCACAAAGCACAAAGTCCATCCGTTTTTCCAATAAAAAGCTGTCAGTGACAGTGTCACGTTTAGTATTGAGAGGTGAGAGAGAAGACACAATGCCTGCAAGAAACTCACCCATGTCTGTTGGTTGAGAAATGAAAAAAACAAACTCTGGATAATGGTTGTGATGAAAACTGTGTCAAAACTCAATTCAATCCCCCCGTGAGGCAGTAATCTAAATGAAATAATCATTTATTGAAGGTTTTCTTTTCTTTGAACATACTGAAAGCATTCTCATGTAAGCTTGTATTCCTATATATAAAACATACAGGACTCATATGGAGTCCAACCTGCAGCACAGTTCTCTTTTGTCAAAATTATCGACGTGGCAGTCCGCTTGACCCTTTTTGTACAAACACATAAAAACAGAGTTATATTTCATAAACAGTTGTTCTGCTGTATTTTGTAGCTTATGTTACTTGTTGTGCAACTGTAAGAACATGGAGTTGTAGCACAAATCCTGCTCCGTCCCGACGAAATCCTGCTGGATCTCACCCTGCTTTGCACTTCCACGGTCTGTTTCCTCAAAATCCTCAAGATTTCTCAGTGATTAACTACAGTCCAGTGGTACACATTTGTGTGTGTGTGTGTGTGAGTGTGTGTGTAGTTGCGAGGAATACTGGGCCCAAAGAGCCATACGGAAAAGACAGAATCATCATGTTAGTTACACACAGCAATGAATTCAGTTACATGTCTCTGTTTTCTGGCTGCATGTTTGTCAGTTTCACAGCATATGGAGCATTTCATGGTGTAATGTAGCATAACACGTGAAACTACATATGTCACTTTAATTCCATTCACGTTTCATTTGATCAAAGCAGTCTAAACACACACACACACACATGCAGTATGTGAATGCTGTTGATGAATGAATATCCAAATGTTGTTTGTGCTTTTTTTGCCCCTGTTCATCATCCTGTTTGTTAGCGCATGTTACCTCATTATCTCTGTTCTCAGTTTGTCAGTCAGCATCTCTCTCTCTCACTCACTCAGTGGACAACCAGACTTCAAGTCAACACCATTATATCCTGAATCCATCACCATCTTACTTCCTCACGTTCCCCTCCTGTCAGTCATAACTCTGTTATTCTAAGAGACATATGTGGGTGTGTAATCGTGTATTGCTGTCTGCGTGTCCTTAACAATTTGCGCTGGCCCTTTTGTGTGCGTCTGTGGTAATGCTTTCTGAAGGCATGACCAGAGTTCAACTGCAAACTTAACACAGCTGATGAAGCATAAACAAGCCACATCAAGATGAGCATACAGTAAGTCGAGGTGGACATAGGACCCACAAAACACACACAAAGACACACTGACACACATCCAATAGCATAAATCAGCTAAACATCTTGCAACAAAGAGCTGCTCAAATCAACAATGGCGCAATTAAGACAAAGTTATCGTGATGCTGATATCCAGGGGATGCAGATTTACACACTGCTTTCACAACCATAGACACACACAATACATTTTCAACAAAGGCTTTTTCTGACAATAAATTGTTGTCCCTCATGTTTCCATGGAAATATATGCTTATATACTTTCATCACTTTTCCCTCAAGTATGTAGAGAAACAGTCATTCATTTTGAGTCAACATGCAGCTGACTTCTTCTTACATTACTGTACATTGCATGTACTAGACAACATATTTCCAATTATATAATCTTATCCAGGGACGTGTGGTCAGGGGAGGCAGGTGAGGCAGTGCTAAAATAAATTAAATATTAATATTTCCCTACTGATCTGTGCTATAAATGTAATTTCTGTATGAGTCCAATAAATTCAAGCATTTTTATAATCAAAATCGCTGAATTAGCACATGTCCTGTTTAAACAGAGAGGAGACACGTGAGGTGAGGCAGTGACGAGCTGTGCCTCACCTCAGACTGTGAATCCCTCACAAACTGGGTTGAGCCTTTTGCTTTCTCATTGTTCGTCACCACTGTAATATTTGTAGACATTTTTATTATATGTCCTTTCTTTCCATAGAATAGGTAATGTATGTCACGTCTGTGTAGAACATATTTGGTGTTGCTGATCTGACAGAAACCGCAGTGAAAAAGCACAGAGGTGAGGCAAACACTACTCTGCCTCAAAGAAGAGGGCGTGCGAGCCCACGGGTCGGGTTCATGCTTGTTCTGTCGTTGCTCTTCTTCTACCCTTCTCTTCTTCTTCTTATATTTTGCTTTGACCACAAAAATGTAAGATTCTAAATCCAAGCTTAAAAATGTCTCAAAAAACAAGGAAATATGAACAAATCAATCCCGGTGTAATCAAATATGTACCTTACCTATGTGTGTGTAAATAATGCTGATATGAAAAACAACCAGTAGTCAATGTGCAAGCTGCCAATTGAATAGTGATTTAACCTTCTCTATTGGGTTCATATATTTGTAAATCTGACTTATGTTGTGTCAGTGCCTCACCAGCCACAAACCTCACCGCACGTCACTGATCTTATCATAGACAACAGATTTGGTGTTTAAACTTCAACAATGACTCCATTTTCTTTTCCTTCTCTTTTGCCAGATGCTCTATCTGCAGCCTCGTGCTGTGTGATTGGTCATTTCAAGCAGTTCACTGTAAAGAGACGACCTCAAACCAATTGATACATTTTTTTCACCTTCACTTCACTGTCTTCTGGTCCCATTGTGAGCTGGGTGAGGCAGCACCATGGTTCAGTCCCCTGAGATGGATAACAAAGCCTATCTATCCATAGAGTTCAGTAAACTCAGCCTTTTATTCCTGCTCGGCCACATCAGGCTGTGATGCTCAAGGTTTTTTTGCACTGTGATTAAAGCTCAGTGTTAACAGCCAGGTGTCTGTTTGTAGGGGATGACAGATTGTTGAATGAACCATATATTGGCATGATAATGTGTTTGCATGTCTTATGTGGTGTGTGTGCGTTGGCGTATCTGCGTCGTTCTTGCCGTCTCCATGTGTGTGTGGTCTCTCCAGGACAGAGGATGGATGTCCTTGTCAGCACTGATAGGCAGAACCGTGACGACTTGTCAGGTAGACAGCAGTAACAACATCCACAGTGTGTGTGTGTGTGTGTCATCACGCCATGTCACTGCAATGTCACGGCACAGAGATCGTCAGGGTAGCAGCCTGTGTCATCAAAATGTATGAGGGCACGCCTGTCCCCCCCATCTTACTCTCCCTTTGCCCTCTTGCTTTTCTCAGCTGAGACACAATCCCTCTCTCTCTCTCTCTCTCTCTCTCTCTCTCTCTCTCTCTCTCTCTCTCCCTGTCTGTCCGTCTGTCTTCTGTCTCAACTGAAATGAGACTGAAATGTGTCACTGTAAGGTGTTGATATTCAGCGTTACTGTCCTTTTATAAGCCCATGTCAATGACTGAGAGCAACTGGAGTGAAAACCTTTCTCTCCTTCTTTCCCTCTTTCTCTTTCTGCTACGTCCCACTTTCTGACAAGAGAGAAATGCAACAATAAGCACGCTCAGGACCTGTATCAAGGGAGGATGTCGCAGAAGACAGAAAGACAGAATCAGCTTGGCACAGGCAGACAGAAAGATAATGAGAATAGATGGTAGCAGATGAGTAACTGTCAGCATCCACCTATAGACAAACGCACACAAGTGAGAAAGAATGATACATTTCAATGAAGTGACAGTGGCTGACAAGTAATTGTACAGTGTTTGATTCTATCGTCTATCTTGTTTTCTAAACCTTTCTGTCCTGCAATGAAAATACATTTTGGCAGCCATACACTGCTGTATATTGCATGGGAATTATTTATAAGTGGCAGAAACATTGTGTTGGACTTATTGAGGAAAATTTGTTGCTGTAATGCCCACTTGTTGTTGTTGCTGCTGCTGCTGCGTGTCCATTTAGTGTGTTTGTCATTGTTAGCCGATTGACACTCAGGACTGCTGTGAGCAGAAGGAGTGCCAGCAAGCTGATTGCCAAGACATTGTTGTTACACTAGCACAGAAAGAACTCAGCCTGGACAACGGTGGTTTTACTGTGAATGTATGCAAACTATAGAAAACATTCAGCAGATTGCATGTGTCAGTGGCTCCACTGTAGCTGCTCATGTGTCACGTCATGTTGAATCATCGCAAGATTAATGAGAAATGTGAACTTAACAGACTGCAGACTCTCTGCCAGACGTGTCTGCAATGACTACTGCTGTAATGTTTGATTGAATGAATACAAACCACATTTTTTTCAACCCCCATCTTGCATATCAGACGCGTTTTTCACTCGCATGTCATGTATTTATCTCCACTTTGCAACATAGGAAGAGCAGAGTGTGTTGCTCTCTGGCTTTCTCCAGGGACAGGTTTGTAATCCTACAGACTCTCCCTCCATTGAGGAGCTGCAGTGTTTATTTACAGGAAAACTGTAAACTACAGTGTGCATTTACTGCCAAGACAACTTCACTGCTAACACCTGTCTGCCGTGAGGGCAGGAACCTGTTCACTCTGTCTTAAACAACCACATACACACACAAACACACACACACTTACTACGCACACACACTAACCACTGTCCCATGGAGCCACGTTCATATACATCAGTGTTGATGGAAAAAAGATCAGCAATATTAGGCTTACCTACCCATGCAAAACTGGACAGGAACAATTTCTAATCCCTAGCGGACACAAGAGTCCAAACTGAAGTGGCTGTTGATCACTTGTGGCCCCAACTGGCCAATTAGGAGGAGTGAGGAGTCAGCAGTCAATGACGGCATAGAACAGGTCAATAAAATATGTTTTTATATATAGCAACAAATGGTGAAAAATAAGTTTCCAGAGCACGAGGTGCGATCTTCAAAGTGTGTGTATTGCTTAGACACACATCTCACAAAACCAAAAGTAGGGTTACAATCATATTCTCAATTAATTGATTCATCATGTTTTTTAATAAAATGTCAAAATAGAATTAAAATATGTCCATTATGAATTCCATGAGCCCAAGGTGACATATTCAAATGTCCTGACTGTGACGAACGACTTATTTCTCACATTAAAAGAGCTGGAAACACAAAATGTTTGGCAATTTTGCTTGAACAAAGTTCAGCATTTATAGCCACACTAGCAGCTTTGTGGGGCTATTATTCTCATTGTTAAGAAAACAACTGTTGGATAAAACAAAGGATTGAGCAAAAGGATTTTTTTTGTCCTATATAATGCTAGAAAAAAAGTCAGGGAACCACCAAAGTTCAGTGAGACCATTAATGTCGGCACTAAATTACCGTTGAGAAATCCACTATGCACATGGCACATATGGCAAACTATGAAAAGTTAGGTGATTGGCAAAGTGATTCGGATTCATCGTCCTCATGAATATCTATTGTCCTCCTTGGGGTAAAGCCGGCCCTTAGCAATTTGGGGCCCAAGGCAAAAGATTTTAGCTGGTCCCCCTCGTATCGCAGCCCATTCTACCACTAATCATTTTGTTCATACACTCACAGAGAAACTGCTTAGCTTTGTGTCTTTGAGATTAAGCTATACAGATCACACTTAAAAGAAAAACTGCATTCCTCACAGTCCTGTCGTAGGTTATTCTCCAAACACCTGAATAATCTTTCCAACTATCTTAATGGGAGTAACTGACCTTAACTCTTGCTATTAATTACCTTTTAGGCTGATAAGATGGGGTGATGTTGCGGGCAACCCAGAAAAAAAGGGCATGTTTAATAAGTTACCTAGTTTTGTTGTTGTGGGCTTTTTTTGGTATTAGTAATAGTATTAATATAACATCCAAAAAATAGACATAAATGTATTTATTTTTAGCCCCCTCATTTGGGGTGCCCCTATGAATGGATGGCTGCCCTAGCATTGTCATGTCTAGGCCTGACTCTGCTGTTGGCTTGTCGTTTTATTTAAGTTGCAGAGCAGCTCCACACCTACGCTGCTGTATGTGTAAAAATCCTCTTTCAAGTCTTCCAAGTTCAGCACACTTGGCACTATAACTGCTGAGGTCCCTGACAGCAGTAGAGAACGAGTGCACAGCTATCATCATGTTGGCCTTGTGTAGGCTTTGGCCTCACAAATCATCATGAGTGGTATTCAACTAAAAATCTGGAATGGGATGTGCCCATCTGGATTACAACACCTCTATTACAATGCTCAACTCCTCTTTCATTTTAACATCCGCTGATGGTTTCGCTCCAAGCACTCCTCCTACATGGTATTCAAACAATTAGCGGGCGCACACTGTGCTTTACAGTGATTTAAGAACAGCTAAGAGCCAAGCCGGCGAAGCTCCTTATTGTTATTCTAATTCTAATTTAATGTTTATGCTCTGACATGCTCTATAGTTCTTGATGAGTATTTGAATAGCAGAGCAACACAATACAAATGGAAAGTATTTTTGTAAACAAACAGTAACCATTTGAATAACAGCTTTCATTGTGTTTCAGACAATCAGGGATGTTGTCTGGAGCTATCCAGGTCGTCATACCTACTTACTTAATTTATTAATAATTTATACTCTCCTTCCACTCCAATATGGAACAACCAATAGAAGACAGCACATTAAAAGGTTGGGTGGCATTATAATAGTTGGGGACTTATAAATAGAGGGTATGTCCCCTACTTTAAAGCGACTGTCCAGAAAATACAACATGGCTCAACGCAGCCTGTTTAAGTACTTGCAAATCAGACACTGGGTCAAAGAAAACTCATCTAATATATTTCCTGGCATACCAGAGGAGACTCCTCTGGAGAAACAGTTACTCTACAACTTACGTACATCGACCGGAGGTCTAATGTCAGCTATTTATAATATCTTCAACAATAATTGCCCCGCATATGAGAAACCTTTCATAAAACACAAATGGGAGTTGGATCTAAATTGTTAATGTGATTATGCTGACTGGCACATTCCTTTGGAGCACATTCAAACATTTTGAATCTCCACTAAGCATATGATAATTCAATTCAATATCTTACACATATTATACACCTGTTAATCTGCACACATTCAACGATACTATCTCACCTGTGGGCCAGAAATGTAAATTTACAAATGCAAATGATCTGGCATTGCCCAATGATTGCAGATTTTTTTTTTATTTATTGCTAAATCTGCCTTATAAATCATAGAAAAGACTTCCACAGGGTCCTAAAATGTGGATTCTAGAAGTCTTGAACACATTGATAACACTTAACTCTGTTAAGCCCTTGGGGAAAAGGCATGTAAGTGAAGTTGAAAATGTTAAATACAGAACAATTGTGCTCTACCTGTATTTCATTACATATCATCAATCATACAGAAAAAACAAGTTTGACGATAAATCTTTTACATCATTTATCAAGAAAAAAGCCAAAACCGCTGTTTGAAGCTTCCGAAATGTGAGGATGTGCTGGTTTTCATTGTTTTTTAACTCCATGAATTTAATTTAATTTAATTAAGTTGCAGAAAATAAGGCTTTCTACTACACTTACCCTCCTGGTACAGTTACAGTCATAGTTTCAGCATAAAGTATTTTGTTGTTTCAACATTTAAAGGATTTGTTTTATCATTCAATCACTGAAAAATGACAAAGCAATCACTGTTTATCCTCTAGTCTCAGTGACACGTCCCAGTTGTTCAATGTGAGCAAAGAAACAAATCTCCCAGTCCGGTCTTCTTGTGCAATTCTAAAACTCTTGTGACTCAGCTTCTCCGCTTCGATTCTCAAACTGTTATGGAGCCATGGAGCCTCTGCAGAAATGATACGCTTTATTCTCTTCGGGGTCACTTAACAAAAGCCAAATAAGCCCTCAAATGAAGTGAAGATGAAGTGTTTTTCGATTGTATGTCCTTGAAAGCGGTGGGAAGGGACAATTCGGAAGAGCGTATTTGTCAAGAAGAGAGAATAAAAACTGACTTTATAACTTTGGGTGTTGTTAAGAAGTGACGGACAGTGGAGGCAGCCTTGGCTTTGCGTTGTGGAGGCGTGTTTATTTGCATGAAAACCAACAACTCAGTCATTTTCCCATCACACAGCTGGGTCTGTGCTGAACCCGCATTCATTCTGAGCACCTGGTTCTCATTTGTGGCTTTCTTTCTGTTTTTGGTATATATTTACTGTATGTGCATCACTTTTCCAATATTGATTGTATTCAGTGTGCCTGAAGAGCGATGAATGCTGGTAGTGGTGAGGGTGAGCATGTGTGCGTTTGTGTGTGTACTATGTGTGTGCATAAGCAGTCATGCATGACATGTGGTGAGACAGAGTAATTTATTCTGTCTTACCGGATCGCAACAATGCAGGCATAGATGTGACAGCATGTGTGTGTGTGTGTGTGTGTGTGTGTGTGTGTGTGTGTGTGTGTGTGTGAGATGGCAGGTGTGATACAATCACATCAAAGCAGAGTAGAAGAACTCAATCTCTCGAACTCATATGCACTCTACATCCTCTTCAGTCTGGTTCCTCCCGCCCCTTCTTCCTCCCACTCACACTGTCTCACCAACTTTTATTTTATTTTGACTTTATAGTTTGCATCTATAGTTGGTTGGAATTAAATTCCTTCCCTTCATTTTCGTTTTTTAGACACTTCTCTAACCCCTTAAACTGCCATCTCCTCTCTGCCTATATCTTGTTGTTGGTAGAATATATATTAATCATTGTTTATAAACTACTTCAAACGTATCTTTGTACGTATTCACTGTAATTTCTTGTTATTATTGGCGTGCATTATTGGCCTGCATATATATATAAATATACTGATGAATCTGTGTGAAGCTGCTTTCTAGAAATATCGCTCTTCCCTCCCTGCCTGTTCCTTTTCAAACATTTTGAATTTCATCAGCGTTTATCAAAAACAATACTGCAAAATGAAATGGATTTATTTATTTTTTTAACTAGCAAACAAGCTTTCAAGCCTGCTCAGCCCTCTCATCTCTTTCTGTGTGTTGTATGATGGGTTATCTCCCACCCCACACTGACAGACTGACATGGCTCCAGACCCCAAAATAGAGCTGCTCTCATCCCACTCCTATTCACAGATTGGTGTTGGGAGCCAAGAGGATCTCACGCATGCTTACACATGCAGGCACACACACACACACATACAGACACACGCACTAAGACATGTTGAAGCATACATTTAAACACACTTTCATCCACGGTAAATGATCTAGCCCACAGAAATGGTCCCTGTGCAAATCCACAACACTACAGAAATTCTGCTTCTACCAGAATACAGAGTGAAACACAAATAGCAGTGTTCAGCCCTACCAGTATGTCTCGCTTTAATATCAATTATTTCTCCTAAATTTTTCTCTCTCCTCATGTCTCTATTGACTCTTCTACTGTCTTATTGTCCCCTTTTACTGTCAACCTCCTTTTGTCTTCTTTCTACTCTCCCCTAATCTCTCCCTTCTCTCTATCTCTGCCTTGATCTCTACCTGCATCTCTCCATCTCTCTCCCAGGGGAGTCCTGCTAATTTTGTCTAATTATGCAACAGATTATGCACGCATTATTACACATTCAATTGTGCAAATATTTTTAAAATCTGGTCCATGTCCAGAAAGTTTCTTAGCTGAGAGCAGTTGGTGTGGAGTGGGAAAACATGTTATGTCCAATCAAACTTTAGGGAAATGTGGATGATAAGCTATTTTGACTTGAGTTTCACATACAGAACTCTGATGTCATTAGAACAACAACAACATATGATCAGAATGGTAAATGTTTATATGCATATTATTGTTTTTGTGCACTTTTTAAGGAAAGGGAGAGGAAGTAAAACTATTATACAAATGAATATGTGCTGTGAATATGTACTTTTATAGGTGTTTCACCAAATCCCTATAATACATCCACACAGGTTTCCATCATACGTTTTTAAAAAGGCATATATGTGATTTTGTCATGCCTATAGTAATAGGATCTCTCCCATTCTCATATTTATGGATATTTGTGTATTACATCAGCGTTTGACCTTTTTGATTTCACCTTTAACGGTACACAGAACATCCCAAGAGCATCTCAGCGCGAGCAAAGAATGATGCCATGCATCACAGTGGCCTCCCCCATAGAAATTAGCCTCTTTTATCATCGCCAGTGCACAAGGTCAAAGAATTGGTAAGCACGGCCATTAAGGGTCAGTTGTCTTTTGACAGCCCAATTACCCAATGAGATGTGTGGGACTAAGTTTGCCCAGTGGCTCTTCTATCTTTAAAGACTCTGTGCAAACGTCTTTTGTCTTTATCAGTGGCATAATTTGTTTGCCATTTTTCAAGAACTAAACCACACACACACACACACACACACACACACACACACATACACATTACTTGTGTCCAGCATGCTTCTGTCTGTCTCTCTGCCTAGTCATCCATTTGGAATTGGAGTTACACTGGAAAAAAAATTGTTAAACAGAAAGGGCTACAGCGTTATAAAAGACTTTATGCCCATCAGAATCTGCCTTCCACTGAGTGCATATATATATCTGTGAAATTGCATATTTGACTGCGGATATGAGAAGTTTTTTAAATGTGGAAATGACTGACCACGAAACACCTTCATTCACTGCCAGAAGGTAAAGACTGATGATTGGATCACATTATGATAGTAGTATAATCTGAATGGATACACAGTTACCAGTTCTCCTCTGATTTCATCAGTCTACACCTTGGAACAGCAGATGAAAGAGTTTTAATGATCAGTTGCCATCTGCTCATCATGTCAAATGATTTTTTTGTTGAATTAAAAACAATGTGTGTGTGCGTCTATGGCGGTGTGTTTGATAGAGGAAGTGTAATATAAATGTGGAACGTTAAATTCCTCCATCTAGTAAAACAGTTTTTCTTCCAGTAAGAAGTTTACAGTCTACAGTACTTGAATAATTGTTAAATTTACAAGAAACTAAATCCACCAGTTTCACAGCTCTGAAAAGTTCTTTGAAAAACAGTGCTCTTAATTTAAATTAATTGGCTTTATGGTACACATACTGTAGCTATATCCACAGTGCACCTCTTATATTTGCAATTACCTTTAAACTGGTGCTTAGGGAAAGTGGTAGTTGTAATATTAGTGTGAAGAAAGTAGAGATTTGTCATTGTCAAGGTTTATTTTATTCTCTCAAGACTGTTTGGTTCAGCCATGTAATATCACTAACTTTGTATTACAATTCAACCACGTTCTCTGCTTAATAAGCACTACTGGAGTCAGGTCAACAGGTTGCATGAAGGATAATAAGCAAGTAGAAAAGTCAGCTTGACATCTGTTTTGATGTCAAAGATCTTTGTCAGCTAATAACTATTTAAACTCAAAACGCAAACATAACCTGCTTAAATTCCAGATAACAGATCAACTCGTATAAAAGCATCACCTACTTACCAATAACAGCTTGGTGCGCGGATTGTAAGATAATATTAAACAACTACTTAAAAGTTAGGCTAGACAATTAGGCTAAAAGCAACACGGTTTAAAATGCCAAATGCAGAAAGGACAGCTGGCAAAAATTTGCTGACTGTGTAAATGTGTAAATGAATAGCTGATGGCCCGATAGATCTGACTAATTACATGTGTGTATTCCATTAAATTAAAGTTTTGCTTAGATTTATTTTTATGGCGTGTATTACAATATTTTAGCCTTATTTTTTCAGCAGCAATCCCAGCAGTGTGAAACTGGGAGCACATAAAAAGTTCAGATCTTTTAATTCCACCAGCCTTGTAAATCCACAGCAACTAGAGTCTCCCGAATTTCACAAATCACTTAAATCAACAATTAACAGATCTTCAAGATGTCACCGTCTGGTGAAATGCACAAAATGAAGCTTAAGCGCAAGTTCTGTCAGGAAGACAAACATTCGTAATCTCTGTCGCTCCTCTCCTTGTAATTACTCTATCAGCTGATTGGGGTTGTGCACTGTAAACACAGTTTGTGCCGTTATTTGCTACTGTATGGATGTTCGGCATTTTAAACCTCCTTATATCCGTAGTTTGCTTGCCGGCATTCAATTTAATATTAGATGTTATGATCCTGCTTCATCTAGTTTGTGTTCTAATGCGGCCATCAAATTACTGCTAAAAGGTATTGCTAAATCTTCTCCTCAGAGCCTAGACCATAGACTGCCTATCACACTTCCTATATTGCACAGGATGCTAACCTTACTCATTTTCTCCCCTTACGTTGGGTCCGGTAAGGAATGCATATAACTGGTGGTGGTGTCATGTTCACGTCGGTTGTTGCATTTGGTAGCTCACGTTATTTTTCCTCTTAGCAGGGGATTGTATTTTACCCTTCTTGAAATGTTCCTTCTAGTAACACGAAAGATATTTATCGCATTTCTGGTGTGTGAATGTATATTCTCTCATCACTGTATAATACCGTGCCCTCCCGGCTCTGCATTTTCCTTACTCTATTTCTCTGGTGTAACCTGACCATGTTCTCCATCTTACTGGTCCAACACCATTTCTCCATCTCCTGGTCTCTCGTGACCTGGCTTAACGTGACTGTTTTTCCTAGGTGAACGTGACCTGGTTTAACGTGTGTCTGTTTCCTGGTCTAACGGGACCATTTTCCATTTCCTAAAAGAAAGATGGGTCTGAGGTTCCCTATTTCTAATTTCTCGGGCCGAGTGCTGTAAGACCCGGTCAAAGATGACAAGATTTCTAATTTCGCAGGCCGAGTGATGTAAGACCCGGTCAAAGATGACACTTTCTAATTTCACGGTCTGGTAAACCCGGCCTAGTTGTGCTAAGGCAGTGGAGACCCCCAACTATGCTGTTCTGCGTTCTCACTTGAACCCCACTATTCTGTTCTGCGATCTAAACGTGACCCCGACTATTCTATTCTGTTCTCATACCATACTTACTATGGACTACCTAGACCCGCACTATCTTGTGTCTGCGGTCCATTGAGACCCCCGTATCCTAGTCTGTGGTCAATCTAGACATTCCTCTATCCTGTGCTTTGACTAACTTGACCTCTTACCTCTGGTTTAACATCAAGTCATGCAAAGTTATACCCTTACCTTTTCCCTCTTGACTAATTTTCTCTTTTGCTTAGGAATTCACTACGGCAGTAGGTAAGGTATTTATTTGTTTATTTATTCATATAGAATAAACTTCTTTTGGGGGATTAGGCCTATTGGACCTCAGTATCACTACCCTCTGTGATATTACTCTAGGTTGGAGTCCAATCGCCAAAGACTTTGCACTTTTCATATTTGTTGCTTGTATAATAAATCATTGTTAAATTATAAAACAAGTCTCTCCTGATTGAAATGAAGCTTAAGCGCAAGTTCAGTCAGGAAGACAAACATTTGTATCTCTGTCTCTCCTTGTAATTACTCTATCAGCTGATTGGGGGCGTGCACTGTTAAGTAACCAACCAGATTCTGTTCACGGTTCTTTAAGCCAATCACATCGTTGCTGTCAAACTTTAAAAAGTCTTCTCTTCTCTGCTGCTGTCAGTTGTCATTTCAGCGTTGAGCAGATGAGACCCTCCTCCACCCCACTCAGCATCAGTCATGCTCCTGATTCATCATCAGGTTGCAGCAACGCCTTTCACCACCACCACCACCAGTGTCTGGACTCCAGGGGGGATTAGGCCTATTGGACCTCAGTATCGCTACCCTCTGTGATATTACTCCAGGATGGAGTCCAATCGCCAAAGACTTTGCACTTTTCATATTTGTTGCTTGTATAATAAATCATTGTTAAATTATAAAACAAGTCTCTCCTGATTGAAATACAGAATCTTAAGAACTTTACCATCAGCATTAATCCACCATGAACAGAGTCTGTAAAACCTGTACAATTGGAATAAGTTCACACAATAGTATTTGACTCAATCAACACCTGCCATCCGGAAGATTGGTGCAGGTGAGAGTTTGCAGGGGTGGAAGGTGAGTTGCAGACTCACATTCTAGTATTTAATAGAATTTTAATAGACATTTTGGCCTTTCATAGCAGGAATAGCACAGGTGAAATTGAAAAAAATCAAACACAACTGCATTCCATTTAGGTTAACAAGTTCCAGGGCCCTGGAATTGTGCATGCTTTGCTCACTGTCAGGGTTTACTGAAACACTTGATTCAACTGAGCCATCGTAAAAAAAAATGTGTTTCATCTGTGCCTTCTCTGCCAAACGTCTGCTGTGAAAAAGGTGTATTTGGTCATTCTGTTTTTCTGCAAGGCCCCCACCTATTGGTGAGTTTGTACAAGACCAGACGCAATCACCTAGTGAGGAAAAGTCTCCACATAGGGGTACAGATTATCTGCTCAGCTCAGGCCCAATTTGTAGTTGTTCATTGTTAACTTGGCTTTTTGTAGCGGCCAGTGTAAGCACAACTAATAAGGATACTGATTATTTATCCTGACCCTTCCCAGCCACACAAAACAGCCATTGTTTGGTGTTGTGTACTGTAGCAAACACAATCATGCAGTGCATACCTGGATTTTTCTCATGCACAGACTCTCCAGTATATACAGATTTTCCTGCCTGGGCTGGGAAGATTAATGCAGACCGGAATAGAATACAAAAACATGATTTACTGAACTATTATTTGACAAAGTGGGGGTACGTTTAATAGTGATTTTCTAAGTCAAAAGTCTGGCTTCAGTGGGCTTCACATTTTCAAACTGCTCTGTCAGTCAGAAATGAAAAATGTTATCTATCTTCCAATCCCACATCATCTCCATCTGGTAAACACTGGCTTGTTTGGCCTTTTGTTCAGCTTGACAGCAAAATGAAATTACTGTAATATAAGATAAGAATACTGTTTGTATTTAAACATGTACTGGTCTGCTAATAGAGGAACAGTCAAAAGAAAACCCACCATTGTGTGGAAGGGCATCCTTTTCAAACTGTATTACTGTGCACTGAACCTTAGTCGCATCTAGACTTTATTCAACAAAAGTAGTTTTAGGGGTTAAGTCTATTATTAACAGTGTGAAGACAGATTTGTGCATCATTTACACTCTGCCTCGGAGCAAGCATTTAGCTCTGTTGATTGCACTGCAGACGAGCCACAATTGAGTTAATTTCCATTGGTTGCAATAATGTTAATTCTCAGGACTTCCACTTCACCTCTTTGCTTTCTGCTAATAGTTCTAGAGCAGAAATGAGAAGTGGCATTATGAAAGCAAATGCAGATTCGGCGGCTGGCAATCAGATACAGACTAACTCACTCATTCAACAAGAGATTGACTGGGCAAACAAGTTCTTCATATTGTGGTTCTCATGCTGGAAAACAAATTCAAAGTGAGCCTCCGATCATTCCCTCTTCTTTCTACAAGCCAACACATGTAAATACAAACCACACATCTCCAGCATCGCCAGCTCCTGTACACACTCAACTACAAGAGTGGCAGATTCTTCTTAGTCGATTCTTCATGCAAGAACACATCCATTCACATCAGGAAAAAGTACCATATTTCCAAAATACCTTACTCACATGGGCTCCTAAAAAATGTCGTAAACACACACTGCTATACCCTTATCTCAGCCACACACAATCACACATGCAACATCCGTTTGCCTTCTGTGTACAGAAAAGCACACATGTATTGCCCCGGGGGGTTTGGCTCTCACATCTTCGTGTTCATGCATGTTCTAGTGCTACGCGCCTTCGTGCCCCGTGTAATGACATGAAGTATTTCCTTGTAGTGTGTGAGTGAGTGAGTATGTGATGGTCCGTTGAGTCATGTCTTGTATAGTATGTGTACTTCTTTGTTGTTTTATTGATTTCCTATGTCTATGTTTATTTGTCTGAATGTGAGGCTTATTGTTTTTAATGTGTGAATTTGAGAGCACATTGCTGTATGTGAATGAAGAAACTTACTCTGCTGTGACAAAACAGCAGATTGTTCACATTGTCGTAGTCATGCTATTGTATTTTTAAGCCTTCATTTACTATGTTTAATTAACAACGTAAGAATCAGAGACTCTAAGTGAGAGAAAGCACTGGCTGTTTCCTGGTTACCTGACCCACTTCCTATATTTTGCTTTTGCTTCCTGCCACTCTCATTGGCCTTTAAATCGTACGACAGTGATACTCCACTTACCCTGAGCTTTGGTTTTGAATTGCAGTTTGTGTGCATATCAGCCTTACACCAGACGGCCTTTATTACGGAGCACCTGTGACACCTGCATAGTGATTCCTCTGAGACTCTCTGTGCTGCCAAATTGTTTTACTTTTCCTCGATGGACATTTTTAGTAGAGGGTAGTAAAATTCTCTAAACCAGTGTCAGTAAAGTTATTATTGTACATTGGAAGGTCTTTTCTGCCTCCATGCTAAGTTCTAGTTGCAGACTAGAGAATCTCTCCATGTACAAAAACCAGTAAGGAAATATTGCCAGGGGAAAGTGTATCAATGGTATCCAGGGTTGGTTGCTTTATTCTTTCATATATATATATATATATATATATATATATATATATAGTTATAATACAGCCATTCAGCACATGTCCTTCTAAATATGTGAAGTATTGAATGTGTTGCATAATGTGAGTTGAAATCTCATATTACTGTTTAAATTATTTTTTTTCTGTATTAAAGAGAACATCGGTATTTTAGCAACAGCATTTTTAAACATGGTAAACCAAAGATGTAACTCCTTTTGCAAATGACTAGACTTGATTACCAGATATTGCTGAACATTATATTATCCTCATTCTTTGGAAATTGAATGGAACCAGGTGGAAATTAATATAGAAACCAAACCCTGTGTGTGTGTGTGTGTGTGTGTGTGTGTGTGTGTGTGTGTGTGTGTGTGTGTGTGTGTGTGTGTGAGTGAGTGAGTGCTCTTACTTGCTACATAGTGAGGGCCACAACATAAACAGTGAGGACATTTTTGGAAAGCAAGGACATTTTGGTTGGTCCTCATTCCTTTAATGGCCTGTTTAAGGTTACAATTAAGTTTAGGTGTTGTGTGTGTGTGTGTGTCTGTTAAACGGTCACATTTTGGGGACTTGTCTTACTTATGGGGACAGAATGCACGCCACCATAACTTAGATCATTACATTTTAGGGTGAAGACTTGGTTTAAGGTTAAGGTAAGAGTTATGGTTAGGGTGAGTCTCCAGGAAATTAATGTAAGTCAAAGTAATGTCCCCATGAAACAATGACTGAGTGTGTGTGTGTGTGTGTGTGTGTGTGTGTGTGTGTGTGTGTGTGTGTGTGTGTGTGTGTGTGTGTGTTTGTCTGTATGTTTGTGTTTAACTGTAACCATGAATTTTCCTGTTTGCATAGTGTGCAAACATGTATTTCTGTGTACAGCATATAGTGCTTGACATACCTTTTAGCTGAGGGAGGAGATGGGAGTATTGGAATAGATTCTAGAGAAGATTTTTTGTGAGAGGACTATTCTCCACGCAAAACAGAATGGGTAGAAAGGGGAAAAATGAGCTAAAACAGTGAAACAGGGATCTTGAGAAAGCGAGATATACAGCGAGTAAAGGAGAAAGAGACAGGCTGAAAATGGATATCATGGAAAGTGGGAAATATGGAGAGAGAGAGTCGGGGTATGCAGCCAAAATATCAAACTTAGCGCATAACCCCTTGCACATATCTTCCCTTCTCTTACAAAGAGTACTCCCATCATGACATGACAGCAAAAGACAGGCATGTAGGGCATCTTAGTTATGTAATCCAATGTCTCACACTGCTTTTAGATGTAAGCATGCTTTTGTCTATAAATTCGATCCTGTGATGGAGCGCCAGCTCATCGTTCATGTCTACTGATTTTAAAAGGCAGCGACGTGTGTGGCAACTGAAGTACCACAGCACCATCTGTTGACTGTAATAGTCAACAACAGCTGACTGCAGCAGCAGTTAAGAGCTGTGCAAAGAAAGTACCCGAATATAACACACCCCTCTCTAATGATTGGCACTAAACCAGCTCTTATCCCGTCTCCTCCCGGGCATTTGCATGATCCCTTAGATTGGCTCAATAGGTTTATATACATTATGAGCCTATGTACCATAGGCTATACGCTGGTGAAGTAAAATCCCAGCTATATGACATATTTGACAGCACTGGGTCTGTGTAGTGTAGAAAGGAGCATTTCAGTCAACCTCTGTTTTCAATTTGTTTTTAAGTAATGACTGCGTAAACCCCTCAAAAGATGCCATCACACACACACACACACACAATTATTCTTTTTTTTTAATTTTGGCACACAGATTTGAAATGATTCTGAAAGATTTGCAGGACAATGTTGTCGATAACACAGTGACAAATGAGCACACATTTCAGAACCTTTTTTGTCTGATGTTAATATAAATAAAATGTTGATGAAATGAAAAGCAACTTTCTGGTCATTATGAAATGCAAACTCTATGTAGAAAGAGGGGCTGGCAGCAGCAGAAATGCCTTTGGACACTTTGTGAGAGATTCAGCAGTTCAGTGACGCAGCCGTCACAAGCTGCTCAAACAGACAGTGTGGAGCGAGCGTTTGTGTTGTGTAGCTTGTCAAATGTTTACTGCAGTATTCTACATGTTGAACTTCAAGTGACCACATTTTTCCTTTAATCTGCATTTAATATAATCCTGGTCCAATACATTGCAGGATTTATGTCATGCCCACTCTGTCTTGCTGAGTCTTTTATTCTACCTCTCCATCTCACTGTCACCTTACTCGTTTAATGTTGCTCGCATCCCCATTTCACCATCCATCTCGCTCTCTCCCAACTCCTATCTCCAAACCCCAACTCCATTCCTGTTGTCTCATTTCCTGTTTCTATCTCCCCCAGTCTCTCCCTCTAATCTTCATCCTTACATCATTTATCTCTCCGTCTCATCGCCTGCTCCCAGAAGCACCGACAGCATGAAGGATTTATCAGGGGAAGGAACAGTCTGTGAGGGTGTTCATCAACAACAACTGTCAGTGAACATGCATACATACGGTACATGCAACGCACAGGAACAATGCCATGAATGCTGTGTATAGAGATACCAAGAGACAAAGACATCTCACTGTCGAGGTACATTTAAGAAAGTAGCCTTCTATACTCAAGTAAGGACAACCTAAAACAGTTATAGTGGATGTTTTTGCAACTCAGTCATTCCAAAGTTGTCGTATTCACATGTGGTGTGTTCTTTGGTCACTCTGCCTGTTTGTGACGATGTCTGTGAGGGTGAAGAGAACACAAATGGAAGACAAGGGAAAGCAGGAAAGTATGGATAAAGTAAAATAGAATATAAGAAAAGATAAATCCTGGCTTGTATCTCATCTGTCATCTGCAACGGCGCACTGTTTTTACTTCCCTCTACATTATAGTACATAACAAAATTTGACACAAATACACAGCCCTTGACAAAACAGCTCTGGGGTTTGAGTTTGGATTTGGTTCATACACTTATATTGAAGTAATTAAATAGGGTATTGCTGCTTTTCGTCAAGTAAAGAGTTTGAGAACTTTTTGTTCCTCCACTGCTGCTGTGCTCGCAGTTGGATGAGCAAATTCAATTTTCTGTTCAGGTTTTATTTTCAACTTCCAATCTTTTGTCTCCAGCTCCAAACACACACAAACACGCACCAAATCCAAACATGCGTACTTGCAATAGCAGTTTTGATGTTTTGATTAATATCATTGATTGATCAAAGAGTCGTGACACAATTTTCTGCTTCTGGTAAAGAAAAAGGCACACGTATAGATGAGTTTCCTGCAAGACACACACACACACACACACACACACACACACACACACACACACACACACACAGGCTCATTGCAAAGAGAGTGACTCATTCCTTCACTGGTCAGCTACTGTATGAGCACAGTAATGTGCTGGAATTATTGATCCGACAGAAGGACCTGACAACCCCAGCTGGTCTGAAACAAAAAAGAAATCAATGCTTATTTTACCCACCAGACCACACACAAAAGCACTCCCACATTTGTCACATTAAGAATGCAGAGCCTTTTACCACCTGTTGCGCTTCAAACACGTCTGCATATGCTCAACGCGATAAACACACTATAATAGCAATTAGGTTGATGAAAACAGTTACATTTTGCAATGAGGTTGAGAAGAAAGATAATCCACCATCAGCAGATCGTAATTAGTGTTTAAGTCATCTTTGGGGTCTCAAGATACACACACAAGTTTTAGAAAAAATACTTTAGAGAAGGAGATTATTCAATTAATATAAGTTCCCACTTCTTTTGGCTTTACTGCCTATCCACCCTCCCATCCTTTTCCTCGTCTTCCTTTGCACTTCGAAAAGTTTTTAGGAGAATTGTTTTCTGTGTTCTGAATTGAATCAAGTGTCCTCTTTATTTTTTCAATCCTCCCAATCGTAAACACAGATATGAAGTTAATCACTCCTTGAGTTTAACAATCTATTCAATTTGCCATTTTTCCCCCTCTTTTTCCATCATACATTCCTCCGTTATTGCATTTTGCTTTATGCTCGTCCAGCACATCGGGGAATAAGTGTGTTATCTTTTAAATAGACCTACAGTATATCAGTCCTGTTTGCTTTTCTCTCATTCTTTCTTAATATAATATTCTCTCTCTTTTCTCAACATTGTGAATGTGGCAAACACAAAAACACATTCACGGATATTGTATGTACAAATGCAAAGACGGGGTCAAAACTGTCAGCGCATACATGCATTGTACTGGGAAATCTAATGATAGAAAGGCAAATAGTTGCCATCTGAGTATGTGCAAATGTATACGTAAATGTACACTATAATAATCACATTGAGTACGTTACCAATGTGGACGTACACATATGCCAACAGGAGTATAATATGAGCTTTAGTACTCACATGTATGCTTGAATGTGCCCACACAGTCGTGCACAGGCAAACACACACAACACAAAGGGACTCGAGGGATGGATGCAGCCAGATAATTGTCAACCAGCTTTCAATGGATTTATTTTTATCTGGGAGTGTATTGAATTTCTCTCCTTCCCTTATTAAGACAGGGGATTGAAACCAACTCAGATATCAAGGCTGTGACAGAAGCTCTGATAGTCTCCGCCATTTAATGGGAGCGTCACTCCTCCCTTTAAATTATTTTTTTTTCCCCTTCTGAGAGGTTAGGGAAGTCTGAGAACCAAGGCTGAGATGGAAACTGAGAGAACCGGTTTATTAAAATCTGCTTTGCACATTTCATTTCATGTGTGTTTACAGCCAAAGATTTAACTTCTTTCTGTTTTGGATCAAAACTAAAAATATTCTAATGGTCTTACGTGGAGTGGAAGCGCTTTTACATCAATGAAGTTTTTGCCGCTGAAGGCAGAGGTAAGTCTCTGAAGGTGCTTAATTCAACAAAATACAGTGTATATGTTTCATCATCATCACAATAATAGGAGATGTTTTCAGCTTGGTATGTTAAAATTAGGTTCCCATTAATTAAACAAGTTTAGGATTTTTGGGAGCCTACGTATTAAGGAATTTCCATAGTTCATGTAAAAAAAAAAAGAATTTGGAAACTGAATCAAGAATTTGAAAGGTGTTCTTTTGAAATACAGCAGCAGTGTTTAATGAAACACTTACCATGTTCAAATAGGGTCTCAAACATTTCATCTAGACAACTAGGCCTGTGTGTGTGTGTGTGTGTGTGTGTGTGTGTGTGTGTGTGTGTGTGTGTGTGTGTGTGTGTGTGTGTGTGTGGTTACATATGCATGGCCCGCAGCCACTAATAATCTTTCTTGTCCCAAATGTCATATGGTCACAAGACTGCAACGTGAAACGGCAACCCCCTCTGTTCATCCTTGTCTCACAGACAACACGCACGCACGCACGCACGCACGCACGCACGCACGCACGCACACACACACACACACACACACACACACACACACACACACACACACACACACACACTGATCCTACAGACACATTAATTAAGGAGTTTCAAGATGTAAACGGACTTAATGTGAAAATAACGTCAGCTCAGTTCAGCCATTGACTTGAAATGTAGGAGAGATTAGGAAATAGGAAAAAAAACATGATAAGGTCCATCCCCCCAAACATAAACATTGTGCTTCAATAAATAGTTAAACATTTTGGGAGATACTTACTTTTTTATAATAATAATAATCAGCTGAGAAGATTGCACTTTCATGCATGATGCAATTAGCAACAAACAGATACCTAAGCTTAGCCAAAGACAGAGGGGGAAACAGACAACCTTTGTCTGTCCAGAAGTCTACCAGCACCGCTAAAGCGAACACATATACACACACACACACACACACACACACACACACTAAATGTAATACACAGACAGGCAGAGGGATGCACAAGCTGGCTGATTCATCCAATACATTCAAAAGTGATGAAGAAGAAATGTTTAATGCAAACACACAGTGAACTTTCCAGTCTCCAGCGTTTAGAAGGCACGCTGCTGCCATGCATAGTCAAAGTCCAGCCGCACTACGGGGGAAGCAACTAGCCAAAAGCAGCAATTAGTAAACAATATGCCGCCCATCACTCATCCCCGTGATTAGGATTTGTCCTCCAGCTGTATCAGATCAACAAGACTAATGTAAAGTGGCCTTTAATAGCCTTCAATGTGCACCAGCCATAGACCAACAGAGATAAAGAGAAATTGCTGCATTTAGCAGCATGCCCAACTTTTGCTAAAAAATGCAAAAAAATTGGCTGGAATGGAAATATTGTGCTGTCCGATACACCCACTGTTGTGTAGAGAAAGGCACATCCGTTTAACACTGCATAATTACCTCTTAGAATTAAATAGCCGTTGGCAAGCACACCACCACGCTGCGAATGAGCTTAAAACAGCCAATCACGTTGAACCCAACATCACTCATCTCATCTCACGGAGCCGCTGACACAAATGGCATTGATTTTTAAAGTGTGTGACACGCACAAGTCAAAGTCTGCCATGGCAATTATGACACCTCCTGTAAACCCTGTAAATACCGTATAATGGAAATGTTGCCATAAGCTGATAATTATTTGTGTGCACATGGGCATGTACTCAAGGTGGAGAGAACGAGCAAAGCAAAACCCAATGCATAATATTGCAGATGATTTGTACAATGCATGAGAAGCCTTTAACAAGCTAAACATTAGAACAACGGAGAGGTAAGCTGGATGAAAGAGATGCCGCACTCGACATGATGATCACTTGTACTTAATTAGCATGCAGCTGCCGTACACACACACACACACACACACACACACACACAATGTGAATGTGTTTAATTCAGTCAATTATATCGGCATGATATCTTCTCGATGAGAACCAGGAATGACAGAAATGCCACACACAAAAAGTGCTGCGCCTCCCTTTTCAGGTGAGAGAGAGAGAGAGAAAGAGAATGAGCATTCAGTGTGATGACTACCTACTTAGACTCAATTTGTTAACATCAAACTCGTATGCTGCCCATACTCTCTGGAGGATTTGAGGTCACACCGTTGGCAACTCCTCGCAACTATCTATTGTGGAGCCTTTGTAAAGAATGACAAATGGTAATGTACGTTAACAGTCACATACTCATTTCAGGGACATTGTTCCATTGTCTCTGTGGCCGGCAGGGTTAAATGTTGGATGAGAAATACCTCCAAAGCCCCAAAAGGCAGCAAAGACATGAATTAGCACTATACCCCACTTATCACTAAATGCCCTACCACAAATCTGACCTTTTAGAAAACCATTTCACAACCAGCACCAGATGTGATGAGCTGCTCTCACATTTTCTCAAAGTCTTGTCCCTATCATCTTGTGTTTTCACTCTAATTCCCCACCTGTTTCATGAATTTATCATAACCTCTGTCCCGTTTGATTTTCATTCACTTTTTTGTTCTTCTTGTGTCTTCTCATTCGTCTTATTAGTCTTTCCTTGCCCTCCTCTTGTTTTTTCCGGTCTTCCCCCTTCCTCCCTTTCATTCTACTGCCTCAAGCACTTCTATTCATTTTGCTGACATTAGATTGTCAGACAAGGACTTGTTCAAAACGGCCCAATTTGACCTTATTTTGGTGTGAGGAGAAAATCACTGACTCAGGTACTTCTGTATTTCTCCCCCACCCCCCCTTGTTATTTTAACATCTGTGTCTGTCTGTGTGTGTGTTTTACCCATCTTGTGGAGACATAAATGTGTTTATGCAGTCAAGTTATGCCTTGCCTTCCTTTTGCGGACAAAATGCATGTCCCCATAACGTAAATCTTTACATTTAGGGTGAACACTTGGTTTAGGGTTCGGGTGGAAAGGTTCAATCTGCCACATGTGTGCAATCTGTAACTTCACACATTTTTGCACAGATATTTCAGCAGAGGTGGCAGAGGACCTGGTCTCCAACTTTTTCAGAATATCTTTCACTGGAGAGGTATGTTGTTAATAGTAGGCTGTGACACCAACAATGTAATCAGCACTCTCCAAAAGTAGAGCATTGTTTTGAGCACCACTTGTAGTGTAGTAGCTCAGTCTGGCTACGTCTACTGTGATCAGTTTATATAGCGGTGGGATGTCAGTAGTAGCAATAGAGGAGGTTCCGCTATCAAACCAGTGGTCCACAGATCTGAACTGTTTTCTCTCTGAGGCTCAAAGGCAACATCTCCTCCATTCCTCATATATTATTACATTATAACCCCAACAGCTAACCTGAACATGATTTCGGACGTATTAATGGCGTGAAGGTCTGAGAATCACTTTCCGAAATCAAAGTCCACAAAATAGCAACATGCAAAAATGATAGAAAAGAGTCCAGAGTTGCAGAATGCTCACTGCTATGTGGTCAACAGATGAATGCATGGTTTCACCATGTGCCCACACAGTAATACTAGTCGACACCAAATGTACTTTACACTCCTTCTTCTGTTGTTTGGAATAATTAAAAAAAATCTCAAACCATTTCTCTCTTTGAATGCAAGGTCAAACTTCATGAAACCTCTCACCCCTTTCATCGTTGTTTACATGTTGCTCTTTCTTTGGCTTGTCACATGAGCCTGACCTCTGCCCTCGGATCCATTTCAAACATTTGTACTGTTCCCTCAACCCCTCCCTCTTTTTTTCCTGAAAGCTGACCTCTGCAATGTATGAAACATAATAACTTTCTGTGGTCATGAAAGCTCTTCACGTTTCTATCCTTCCTCCTCTCTCTCTATGCCTTCCTCACCCTTGTGAAGATGCTCTTTTGATGTTCAGACTTACAAACCTGAACTCGTATACATTCACAATTTCTCATAATGAAAAACTGACTTCCCTTTCCACTTTTTCATCCTTTCGCTCACTGTCTATCTCACACAGTGTTTCTTCACGCGTCTCTCTCCGTCTGTTTTCAGTGTGTGCTCTTTCTATTTCCCAGCCTCGGAATCTGACCCCGCCATTTTCTGTCCGTCAAGGCTCTCCACCTCTGTACCTCTGTTTCTACACTATTTATTTCAACAAAATAACTTCTCTCAGTGCAGAGAAGCCTCTGCCTTCCAACACCCTCTGCAATGCAGTAACAGATGTTTCACTGTGGGGTGAAGGTTACCTACAGCTGAAGCACATTCATTTATTTAGACTATTGTGTGAGTGTGTGTGTGTGTGTGTGTGTGTGTGTGTGGTTGGTGGGAGGAGGGGTTAACAAAGTGAGTAAGTGCCCAGTGTCTTGTCTTACTAAATATTTGAACAGCAGCAGAGGCTTTCCTCAATGCGAGTTTTCTTCTCTTTTATTTCTCATGTTCCTATAATCTTCCTTTTTTGCTCGTACATTTTTCATTAATAGCCAAGACAGTGATGCTGGTATTGTTTTTTTATCTTGTGAGGGTGTGTGTCTGTGTGTGTTAACGTGGTAAAATGCGGCTCTGGAGACACGTAGCAGGAACTAGCACAGAGGAGGTTTTGAGTTCTTTGCCAGGTATTTTAAATGTCATGTGGACAGATTTTGTCACCCTGATTTTCACAAAGTACAAGATGCAGTGCCAAATGCTTGCAGGTGTACAGCTAGCTGAGATCAAAATGAAGGTTGGGTACGAAGATGGATGTGGTCTGAACAAGGGTGCCAGAGGTAGGAGGTAGGAAGTGGGGAAGGGGCCACTGGCCCTCTCCCATTTTCCGACCCTGGGGGTCGATATCAAATCGATGTCAAGCTCTGGAAGGAAGCAGCCTCGGATGCTGATTTCCTTGGGCTTCATTGCAGAGAAATCAGTGATCTGAGAGAGCGAGAGAATAGGCTTAACAGGACCGCAGCCAAAGTGGAAGGAGATAGTTCGAGAGAGATAGAAGCAAATAATGAGAGAAGTTGGAGAAAGCCCATAGACATTGCCAAAAAAAAAGAGGGAGGTGGGGGGGGGTGTAGATAAGGATGAAGAAGAACAAAGACAAAGGGAGAGGAAAAGCACATGTAAGCAGGGCAGAGAGGAGGACATCAGATGTGTTATTTGCTTTTACTCTTATCCGTTTTATCAGAAAGCTTTAACTCTACTGACACCAGTAAACAACCAAATCCTGATACATTGAAAGAAGAGCTTTCTGCTTGTTAAGCCTATTGTCATTGATCAGCTCAGGTCTTTACAGTTTATTTTACTCCTTGTCCAATCAAGTGACTTTTATTTACAGTATACACTCCAAAGTCACCCATCATGTTTTAGTTGTCTAACCTTAACTACTTAAAAGCACTACACACCAAGCCAACCTACGCAGGTGTCACTTAATTTGACCAATTAAGACTCCCTCTGTGTGTGCGTGTACAAACTTAGCGTGATTGACATATGCCCGATCCCCCTATTCATTTTGTTGCACCTGTGGGGGGGAAAGCTACACCTTCAGTGTAAAGTTTACAAAAGCGCCAAAAAGAAACGTGTGCTGATAGTCCATTCCACCACATTTGGTCTCGTATACGGTTCTTATCAAGTCAAGAAGGTATTCTTGAAACATACATGTCTTTCTCTGCTTCATTTCTTGTTTGAATTGGGACTGCACATATCAGTGCAAAAACTACCTGGCAAGGGAAGAATGTAACTTGACGGAATTGATGGTGAAATGGGGAACCACTGGAATCAGGTGGCTTATCAGGTGACGGCTGAGGCAGGGAAGCTCTCAGGGACGGCTGATGGACAGGCGGGGAATGACCAGTCAGCAACCCATGGGTCTGAAAAGTGAAGGCAATGCAGAAGTTTCTTAATCTTGCATTCTTTCTAATAACCAGCAGAGGGAAACTCCTCTGGACGTCTATGAGAAAATGATCCTACTTGATTTATTAACTCAGTAAACATTATAAACATGAGTTTATGGTGTTAATCAAAGTCTTCTTATGTTCATTTAGTAAATGATGGTCCCAGTTAGAGAAAAATATACCATAAAGCAGAGTATGCTTTCTGTCTTTAAACCTTTCGCAATGTTTTTTTAAGTTCATTAAAGTTAATTGGAACATTTTAGTCGCCTAAAAATGTCTTAATCAGCATCTTGCTCAACCCTCTTAAGTCACTCAGCCAAAATGTCGGACTTTAAAATGAAGACTTCAAAACATCAGTCCACAAACCCCACAAAAAGGTCACGGTGACTACATTCACTTCTTATACACAGTCTATGGGAATGCCTGTAATTACTGGAGCTGGGAAGACTTATTTCTAAGTGCTGTCTGCTGTTATTATATAGTGACCTGTAGTCATTGTTTCTACTTTAGGATATTGACACTTCAATGTATTGATTTTAAACACTTTTCAAGAAAGACAATCTTTCATGACTGAACAAAAAATATAGATGTAGCAGATATTTATTGGCAGACAGTGTGTGAAATTGTACAAGATAAAGCAACCACAGCAGTGCTGTGTAGATATGGTAAAAGATCTGAACTGTTTTCTCTCTGAGGCTCACAAGGCAACGTCTCCTCCATTCCTCCCAACTTTGAAAACTGCCAAGAGAGCATGCAATCTTTTGGAGAGACGTTGACAACTTAGAGCTGTGTTTGAGTTAACAGCCTGCAATGAGCATTTTGTAAATAATTGGGCTTCCACCCTGGGAATTTGTATGTCATTATATCTTTTGAATTCTTGTCATATTTGTTTGCTTGTACATTTGTATGGGTGTTTTAAAAGGCAGGCCTACGATTGCATGTGTATGTCTGTGCATTTACTCTTCCAGGCTACATGTGGTTGTCTACCTGTCTTCTAAACATAACATCAAATTTGTATGAAGCATAAAATGTCTTTTCTGTACTGAATATAATGACGCTTTTACCTCCGTATGGCTTTTGTTCACCCATCACATACAATTCTTTATGTTGATGTGTGTGTGCATACTTTTAGCATATGAGGCCGTGTTTACGTGTAATTTGTGTGTGTTCTTGTTTGAAAGTTTTCGACTTGTTTGTTTACATTTCTGTTAATTTCTGTGTATGCATTTTTAATTACCTGCTTGCCCAATTCTGTTGTGTTCATGTGTGTCTTGACTCCTACATTAGGCCCCATCCTCTTTTGTCTGTTTCATGTCAAACGAGAGGGTGATTTGGGTCTTTCATGCAGCTTTTTTTCCCCGTCTTCCTTCCTTCCTTCCATTCAAACGCGTTGACAAATTCAATTCATTCAATGAAGATGCATGTTGACGTCATTGGTCGCCAGCAAAAATAGCTTTCCTACTGCATCACTCAGTTCTGTTGTGACAAGTCTGACTGAACAGCTGAGTGGTTTGCTGACTGTTTGTCTTTTGAATAGGTGACAGACTGATCGACTGTCTGCTGTGTTGACAGAGTGATTGACTGGCTGTAAATCTGACTGACTGTCTATCTTGTCTTAAGTCATTGACTGGCTGTCTAGCAGGCCAAGTGACTGGTCATGTAATTGTTATTATAGGCTGGACAGCTTTCTCTGTGACACTACCAGTTTGAGCGGTGATGGACGTCGGATCAAGCATCGACTGACTTTGCATTTTGGAGGTGAGGAGTTTTTAGTAAGTTTGTTAGTTTTTAATAATTGCATTATTAACGTCTGTCTGAGTCAACTGTATGTTACTTCACTTACTGTCAGAAGCTGAATGAGGAAGGCCTTTAAATGTGTTAGTACTGCATGTGCTGTTTGAGGTGTTTGCCCAAGTCAAAGCAGAGTAAGTGATACTTTTACTGAAGCCAAAGGAATATAACAATGGACTTCATCATCCCCCTCATCTCTGCAGTCAAAGGAGCTCCCCCCAGCGTCCTATACCCCCCCCCCCGCTTACATTCTCCTCTTAAAAGCCCCATCTTCCTCACTCTCTTTACAGTATTCCCTCTCGCTATCCTTTATTTATTTTTGTCCACCCTCTGCCTTCTTTTAGCCCAGCATCTTTTATTCACACATCACTCTCTGCACTTTCTCAGTTTTTTTATTTTTCCTCCTCACCGTCTTCCATTCACTCGCTCATGTTTTTCGGCAGTCATCTTCTGCCTCCTCTTTCAGACTGTAGGTTTGAGAATAGGAGTCGGAGAGGTAGAGAAGGTCAGTGTGGAGATAAATGGAGCTTGTATCAGTCTGGCATCTCCTCCCCTCCGGCTTTAGTTTCCTCCTACCCTACTCCCACCGATGCATAATTCACATCTCCCTCATTGTCTTTAATTGTTGATTTTCATTGCCGTTTCTCCTCTCTTTCTATCCTTTCACCTCTCTTTTTTGGTTGTTTCTGTTCCTTCTCACTATCTGCTTGTCATCGCGGACCATCGCTGTCTTTGCTATTTGTCTTCTTTTCTTTCAAGTTTTGCTCTTCTGTCTCTTCACGTCCCTCCTGACTTCCTTTTCTTCCGTTTTTCATATTCTGTTTTTCTTGATCTTTTCCCATGCCAAGTTGTTCAGTTGCACAAAACAATTAAGGTTGAGAAGTGAGTATGAAAAAACTGCTGGAAAGAGTTGGCACACACATAAATATGAATCTGTTGTATGTCTGTTGTAATCTCTCTCTCTTGAGGTATGGCTGCATGCAAAACATTTGTATTTGTATTAATTCATGTGCAGCAGGCCGCACAATGCAGAAGCAAACTCGGAAGAATCTAAATTTGATTGGCTTTTCATTTTAACCAATGGGCGCGATCTTGGGGTCCACGTCCAGTTTAATAATATATTCATGGTACAGGTTCACAGAGCCACTAGCGTGGCTGTACACTCTCAGATGTTTGTGCATATAAGTGTGGTCAGATTTATTCACTGTTGCAACATCGTCATTACTCCCATCCGCTGTTAGTGCCCTAATTTTAGCTAGATTCTTTTTATTGCAACCTAATATCAGGTTTTGTCATGAAAAATGATACTAGCTACTTTCTCATTTGCAAAAGAAACACTCTCTGTGGCCTTACAGTACACTATACAATTTGCACACACACGCACGCACGCACGCGCACACACACACACACACACACACACACACACACACACACACACACACACACACTAACAACTAAGTGTTTCACCTCCTGAATTGCTCCAAACAAATGAGTGTAAATAAGGCCGTTTAAGTGTAAGTGTGGTACTTCATCATTTTTCCACAGCAATAATTATTGGACTCTTGTTTTCTTTTGCTCATTTCATCTCAATGCAGAACCGGCTGGCTGGTTGAATTATGCATGTTTGTTTGTTGGTTTCATTACAGAAGCAGATGTCTCAGCTGGAATAATGGAGGATGTTAGAGTGTTATTATGTTGTTGTTGTTGTTGTTGTTGTTGTTTTTTCTTCCTTGTGCTCTCTGGTTGGAGGGATGATGAGCACTTTGGGGTATTTCAGCTCAATATGAATAAAATCTTCAGATACCGTTGCAAGGTGAGGTCAAGCATGGCTTTGTCATTGTGCTGCCAATATAGATCCAGCCTCATTTCCCTATGTCTGCTCTCTATTTCTCTGTGTCATATCATCCATTAACTTTCAGCCATAATGCTGTTTCATCCAGAATTTAATATCTGCATTGTAGTCCTCATTTCTCTACACTAACGCATAATTTAACAATGTGATGAAGGCGGACACACTGATGAAACACAACTACTGTACATAATGCATCTCTAAATCACACATACACTGTTTCCCGTCACCCACAGACATTACAAGAACAAAGTACTTCTATACTCTGCAGTAGAAACGAACACCAGGGCATTTTATGTAAGTATCTTTTAGTAAGAAGCGGTGGCAGCTGCAAACTTATATACTGTCCAATAATCAAATTTATATGATAGTTTACAACCCCCAGTGGGGATTTTTCCCACTTCTGTCAAACTCATGCAATAAGGACTTGGTGACCTTTTAAACCCTGCTCTTTCTCCTTCAAATCTTGTAAAGAATGTAATTGTATTTTTGTCATTCAGACCCAGGCTGTGAAGAAATTTGTATGCAAATGAATGGTAACTACACACAACTGACAATCGACACAAATTCTCAAAGAAGGGATTGCGGCCGCTGATAGCAGCATGAATTGCACATCACTTGCAACTGCCATTTGCCCTGTCTCAAAGTCCGATTCATTACAGATATTGTGCTAATGATATTCCTGCGCAAACACACCCATAAAGTGCAATTTGCCCTTTTTTTAAAATCGGATTGCAATCATCCATCGTCAAAGTATACATTTTGCCATCAACCTATTTGCAGATACCTGATTTAGGTAAGATGTTTGACTTCTGGGAGGTACACCCATTGGCCATCGGTCGGATGGCCGATAACACTTTGGGGGCAAGGGGCTATATTTCTGGTGTTATGGTGTTGCCTGCGGATATATTGGACGGATATATACGACTACCTTTACCGTGCGCTGCTCGTTGTTTCCTCTCCGATTAGCAACTTGAGATGGGAGACTGGAGCTGGAGTTGAGAGACGATGAGTACGACAGGATTGATTCAAAAGAAGCCAGTTTACAAGAAAATTTGAAACCACTAAAAAGCTGAATCATTGTCAGACGATAGCAGTTGGGCTCCAAAATTGCATTTTTCGGCCAATGTGTTCCGCATCTTTTGCCCCCACACGAACTGTGTACTTGCATTCAACCAAAGCCTGCTCAAGCGTGATTGGTCAATACTACTCTGACTGCATATGAAGGCAGAAACTGTTTATAGAGATTAGGAGACACACAAAATAGATGCACTTTTACTTTGAAAATAAACGCAAATGATACTCTTAACTTAACCAAAATGATGCTTTATGAAGGAAAATGATTTTGTTGTCTTATCATATGAACCCAACACAACCAGTTCCTCACAACAGCAGATGAAAATAAGGTATTTCATAGCGCCAGATCCAAAAAGCATATATATTTTTTGAAAACAACTGTTTCATGTGTGACTTACGTCTTCATTTAAACAAACTGGGGAAAAGTACAGTATCAAAATGTCTGCCTGTTGTCACATTCTCCTCTCCTCACAGGTGGTTCAGTTCCCATTACAACCCTTGTCGCTTGTCATCTTGATTACTGTTGTTTTTTAAAATGCCATCTAACCTGAAGTGAAAGCAATTCTCACAGACATCAGAGGTGTGAAAGAGGTAAACGATCAACAGCTTATGTGAAAAACGGATGAGTTCACCATACTTTGTAACAGGTTTTGTCTGATATTTTTTGGCGTCTCCCACTCCAGTTATGGGTCACATGTACTTGGATATTTCCTTTTAATGCAACTCCATTTCTAGGAGGGATTTAGTTCTGTAAATTTCATTGGGAAACTCTTATCCTGTATTTATCTGACAGTTTGTTACTGGTTACTTTGAAGATTTAGATAGTACACACACAATACACGAGTAACAAATCCAGTCAATTGTGATGCATTATTATTAAATTATATCGTTGACTTTTTACCAAAGTATATAAAATATTTTCAATGTAGGACTTTTAATTTAGTATTTTTACAGTTACAGTTTTTTTATTTTTTAAATCTCTAAACAATTAGTTTGTTGTTCACAAAATATAAACATTTTTCATTCATTCAAGCAAGTTGCACATGTTCTGGCACATTTGTGGAAAAGAGTCATTACAACTGTCTACAAATTTGCCACTATAACCACTCGCACATGGCTTGCTCATTAAAACAGTTTCTCAGTATAATTGTCATGCTCTTCGCACCTTCTAAACACTCATTGTTTGGGTAATCACATGCAAAATGATCCATTGAATCATCAAAATCTGTTTATAGATCTAGCCCAGTGCGATACACAATAGCACTGAGCTAGATAACACTGACTAAAGCAGACAGTGTCAACAAGAAAATGGAAGAAAACAGAGATATATTTGTAAAAAATATTTCCAGGGTTGACTGCCAGATCCTATTTATTTTTATGCTTCCCGAAGCTTGACTGTAATATAAGATGAGGCGACTGACTATCAGCAAGAGCAAGTTTGAACATCACAAAAGGTATTACTGCTGCTATAAATTCATTGAAAACCTCATGAAGAAAAAGTAATTTCTAAAATATATATATTGTTGTTATTCTAAAAGCTACTGTATGAGAGCAATATTCAAAATGTATGATAACTACCCCTTACACGAACACAAAGTATGGTAGAAATGCAGGGTTAGCTGTTTGGAGCTGTCAGGCAGTAGACAGTGTGCCCAGCGGGACCTCGGCAGAGTTAGCTTCTCCATCCCAGCCTCTTCCTTCGTGTCTGGGTCACAGACTTCTCCTCCTCCTTGCTAGTTGGAGGCAACAGGACTCCCCGGGGGTTTGTAATGAACTGCAGAGTCAGCAGCTTCTACTGTGCACACACAGATATGTGTATACTCATTGACATTGCACCCATGTCTAAAACCAGGCATACAGTACAAGCAACAGCCTGAACAAATACATAAATGCAATGTGCACGTCTGTTATCTGTTAACAAACAGACACATAGATGCCGTTACCTGTAAAACAGCGTTCTGGCACACCGTGTTAGTGCACCTACTCATGATGAAGAGCAGCCCTTTGCAGGCAGGATTAATGAAGCAAGTAACGAGGCCACAGTCTCCTCAAACTCCTCTGTTTCGCTTTCTCTATCTCTTTATTTGTTGGTTGACTCCACACATCAAGATTCTTGTCTTCTACTCTGTCACTCTGTAGCTTCTACCTGTCTTAACTTTACATTACATTACAGTCATTTAGCAGACGCTTTTATCCAAAGCGACTTACAATTCATTATCTATCTATACACTGGAGCAATTTTTGTGGTTAAGTGTCTTGCTCAAGGACACATTGACATGAGACTAGTAGAGCAGTCGGTCACCCAACTTAACTTGTTTCCCCAGCTGAGGGATCATTGCAAGCTTATCATACAAAAATATCTCTAAATAGATAGATAGATAGATATACAGGTAATGATGAAACTATAGGTAACACACACAGATAGGCCCACACACACACAGTCATTGTGTGTATAAGGATTTGCATGGAAACAGGAAATAATAAATCATGCACATCCATGCACGAAGACACTCATAGAGCACACGCTTGGGAATTTTCCAAATCATGTAAATAGCAGAGCCAAGCCAAAGTGGTATCACTTCAACCATAACGCCTAATTGAATTCCTCTGCAGTCGTGCTTTCCCTGTCCAGGGAGGGCAGTTAATGGAGCCGACAGCAATATCATTAAAACAATACGTCAGTGTGCACATCCTGATCAGCTGCGTTTAGCAATGATTATGTAGGAAACAGATGATCAAGCGGTTGAAAAATAAGCACTGTGTTGAATGTTTTAATCCAAAATTCTTCTATCCCCGCCTGTCTTTAGCGCTCTCTTTCTGTGACACAGTGACACCTGTTGACCAACTGAGGAACTACATACAGTTAACAACAATCATGCAGCAGAGAATAATCCAGCAATTCCCCACTCACATACACTCAAGCGCACTCATATGCAAATGCAAACACAAACATACTGCACACAAACTTCACGCAATTTTAAAAACACAAAAACAAATTTGATCTTTTCTCAGACGTACATGAAAAAATAATATGCTGAAGATAAAAACTGGCTTGCATTTGGGGCTTCTGTTTGCCAATTCTTTACCTTCCGTCCTGCCTGAGCAGCAAATGGTATCCCCACTGTGTTTAAATAGGCAATGTGTGAAATCTCAGCCATCTGTACCCCACTGAATTCTAACAGAAACTGTGCTGTGCTCTTTCAGTGTCAGGCAGACCGGTGCAGGGAGGATGAAAAGACAAAGGAAGAGCATCAGGTGGGTAGCACGCTGCCTCGGTGACCAGAGGTGAATGAAATGTCACCTCTGAAAGCCTTCAATGCCTCGAAAAATATTGGAATTCATGTAGTGAATGACATCAGATGACTGCACAGTAAAGGCAGCTGAAAAAGCACAGACATATATTAGATACACATTTACTGTACTGTAGGTTCACCCACATATTCATCATCATAGTGTACAACATGGCCACAAGGAGCCACACAGCATCAAGAAAGGGTCGATCATTCAATCAATTATGTTGGGATCTGTACTTCACTTTAGAAATTGGAGAAGGTTTTTAGCTTGCAAAGCAGATATTAGACACAGCCACAGCTAAATATTTAGTAGGTTACATGGGACAACAAAACAAAAGGCTGAGAATTGAGAAATTAGTTGTAATATTGTTGAACTACGGTACAAGTAGGGAGAGTTATCTTTAGGATTTTATTACTAAAGACATAAACAAAACATTAAAAAGTACCAAAAAAAGCACCAGTATCTTTGGGATTTATCAATATTCCTATTAAAAATAGTCTTTATATAATTTAGCACTGGTTTAATACTGAGTTTTGGTTAAGCCAATGATAAGTTTGTCCCTTCGGGGGCTGCTGTAGAAAAATGGCTGTGCAAAGTGGCGTACTCCGTGGAAGAGGACCCGCTCCCTATGGAGATATAAATGGCTTTTTGTAAGCTAACACAAACATTACAAATCTTAGTTTCAGGTGAATATAAACTGGTCATAGTTGTGAATTTTATATTCCATTTCTGCCAATTAATCCCCCGAAATGTTACACACTGTTTCTTTAAATAGTGGTCATAATAAGTTTGCTGAATACCATTGATATAGCCATTCTGAATCCCAAAATACATGACTGTGGGTGTTCTGGATAGCTTCCAAGTGTGTACAAAGGATATGTGGAAAGGTTCAACTTACTAATTAGCATATCAGCATAGCAAATGTCATGAACATAAGTAGAGAAGAGCTCTGCTAGAAATAATAAAGAGAACATTTCTGCAAAAAGAACTTCTCATCTAATTGAAAGTTGTTTTTACCATAATCCAGTTGACTCACAACTGAACAAAAGAGGCATAGATGATGGAGTGGCGTGCCTCCTAGATTCACTAATGCAACACTTAGACTCTCTCAGGCTCTCTATAACAGACCACTTGTCATTGATTACTGCTCTGCTGCCGATGCCATCCATTGGCATCGCATGATTAAGAAGCTCCTTGAAGCACTTTAAAGTTCTCAGCAGTTTCCTTTAACGCACCTCAAGCAGTTGAGGTTGATAACACATTTTCAAAAAAAGCCACTGTCATTATCCAGAAGTGTGTGCTCAGCCCATTTCTTTTCACTCTCTATACAAAAGACTGTCACAAGCCACCACCTGTTACACCCAACACTCCTCAAATGCAGTTACTCTCAACAGCCAATATCTTTGGTCATCAAAGGTGTACTTGTCTTGTTTCCAAATTGCCTCCTCCATCTGTACGGTAGTGCCGTTGCACCAGATCTTATACCGAATCATACAAACCTGAACAGAAGTTCAATAACAGACTACTTTATTCCTTTATTCTCCCTCTAATGTACTGAGCTTAAAATTCAAGAGACAACTCCATTCTGATTCACAATGAATTTCTATCACTCCTCAGATGGCAACCAGTCCCTAAAAACGATTCTCCTTATTAACATAGTCAGCTAACCAATTGTGGGACTGTATTCCCATAACTGTGCAGCATTTTTTGAGACCTTATCCAGAGTCAGACGAGAAGATCAATGTGAAATTGTTGGTGCAGGATCTGTGACTGGAGTCAGGGTCCTTTCTTTCATCAACTTTCAACTTAACCCTCAATTTTAACATTATTGCCACTCGATAAATTCAGTCAATGAGAAACACAACACATGCAGACGTGAAAATAAAACATAAAACACTGACCAATTGTTCATGAAAGACTAATTATCAATATCTATCTGTGTATGCCACATACTATATAATATGTGCCCCTCCTTTAGGATGTCGCTATAAACATGTGTTAACTAAATGTCAGGTTCAATAAGTCACAAAGTCTTTCTGTGTCTCCAGTCTCCATATGTCCACAGTATCAGTGGAAGGGAGATTTAATAATTTACTGTTATCTTATTCGTCTCAAAGTCCCATCTGCTTCTGCTCTCTGATATTCTTTCTTTATTTTTTTTAAAACTCACTTTGAAAGCTAAATAAGATTACCTTTCCCCCTTTAATGGTAGAATAATTATGCTCTCAATCACAGCTGGGATGAACTTCAAGGGCAACAGGAGAGTAATCAAATAGGCTGAAAGGCAGGATGAAGTAAAGCCAACAACAGATAGAAAACACATTAGGATAGATTTTGGAAAATGGGTTCCTGCCAAAAGGTATGTGCAAGAGATGGGAGGAAGGCAAGACTCTTAAGGAAAGGTGTGGACAAGAAAACATTGAGAGAGACAAGAGGAGTAAAATAAAGAAGGCCAAATTAGAGGAAAACCAAGTACCTTAAAGTTTCACTTCATTAGAAAATAAATCAGCCTCTAACTTGAGAGTTTTTCTAACATAATAGTGAGATCAGGCGAATATACTAGAGGATTTCAGAGAACCTTTCAGTGTTCTTGCTACCCCTTCAAATCGCACCAGATGGTGCCATTGAGCTATATAATAGTATGTGCTGAGCCACTCTGAGTCATATGTTTACCATGTAACAACAGCCTGGTAAATAGGCATCACCACTGAGAGCCTCCTGAAGATGTGCAGACATTATTGGACGATAATTCATCGTAAAGGGTTGAAGCTTAAAGGATAACAACGGGTTTGGTGAAAAGCTCTCAGAACAACAGCCCATTGTAGGAGACTGTGAGCAGCAGGACGAAAGCCTCGCGGTGAACGGATATTGGACAGAGAGAAGTGGAACGACAGAAACATAAATCTCATTGAGAAGCAAAAAACAAAACAGTTTAATAGCTATGAAATCACAATGTTGTCAGTGAAAGACTCTCCCACTCATCCTGATAGTTCATTGGGACGATTTCACAGTGACACGGTCTTACAAATTGCAGCTACAGGCTAGCTGATTAATACAATATCCGCCCTTGTATTGATTTATTTAGAAAAATAACTTTTACAGACAAGTCCGCGGGGAGGTAGAAGTGTAAATAATTTAGATGAGTGAAAGTATGAAAACTGTTTCCCCACTGGAGCCTCCCACACTGTAATCACATTTAATCTAACTGACTGCTTCTATATAATTCACGGAAGCCTATATGCAGCTGTAGGCTGGTGTTTTTGGGATCTGTTGTCTGTTTTGTTTAGCCTGTGTGCTTGCCTCTGTGTGTGTGTGTCTCTGATTATCAACCATTCGTAGAGTTGTGTGTTTGTGTGTGTGTGTGTGTGTGTGTGTGTGTGTGTGTGTGTGTGTGTGTGTGTGTGTGCATGTGTGTATAATTTATATTCCACACAGCCCATATACAGTGAAATCCATGAAATCTTCATGGTGCTAGCATGTTCTTTTTGCCGCCTGCCTGCCCTACTAAACTCCAGACTTTCACTGTGTGTATGTCTGTGTGTGTGTGTGTGTGTGTGTGTGTGTGTGTGTGTGTGTGTGTGTCCTGCTGTGTGTACTCACTATTTGAGTTTCATGCGAGTCCACGCATGGTGTGTGCCCTTGATGTCCCTCTGTGTCTGAATCGTTGAGTGTTTCCATGCATGAGTACATCTGCGAGAGAACCTCTCCTCTTTATCTCCACCCACACACACCAACTAGCAGAGTCTCCACGGACCACACACACAATCGACATGATAATTACATGTGGAGTGTTGCCCCGTGCCTTACAGCTGATTAAAATGGTAGCGTAAGTTGCTGCGGTGCTATTTTCAAGGTCAGATACACAGTGTAATTTGAAGGATTTAACCTGTGAAGCCCAATGGATGCCGAACATGTGAGTAGCTTTGCCGGGATTGGCTCGCATGTAAAGGACTCATTTTGATATCAAAGGGGAAAGAAATTAACTGTTTCCATTCATTCAAAAGTTAACATGCATGACTCGATGCATGCACAAGTTAACCTGCAAAAATTTAATGACAAATACTCTCCATCCATACCCTCCATGTACACTGTTTTACTCGCTCGAAACTTTACATGTAGAACTTCTTTCTTTTAAATTGAATCCAGGTCAGATGAAGATATTGGCAGGGACAGCTCCAGTTATCTATCTTCAGTATTCTCCCCCCTAGTGAAACTTGGCTGTGTGTGTGTGTGTGTGTGTGTGTGTGTGTGTGTGTGTGTGTGTGTGTGTGTGTGTGTGTGTGTGTGAGCCTGCCTGGTAGGAATTGGCTCCAATCACTTGTTTGATGTAGAAGGTCACCAGCTAGATGTCCGCTAAGTCTGCCAATTCACTCTCTCCTCTCTCTGTCTCTCTCAGTACCTGCGTATGTTTTTCGACAACAAACATGCACACAAATATGTAAGTATTTGCATGTTTATACAACCGTGTGTTTGCGTACACGTGCATATACATCCATTTCTATGCATGTTTGTATACTTAGATGTGTGTGTGTGTGTGTGTGTGTGTGTGTGTGTGTGTGTGTGTGTGTGTGCACATTCATGTTGTGTGTGGATATGTTTCCCATGGTTCAGACTGTCTGCAGTATGTGGTCTGAAGCTCCAGCAGTGTGAACTGTTCACTTGGAGCAGTACTTAGAGCACTTGAGACATATAATGCTCATTTCATTTAGTCGAGTCTCTTGAATTATTGATTGAGCTACTGGACATACAGGATGGGTTGTGTTTGTAATCGACACATTTCTTTGAATATATTAGTTTTGATAAAGGGGTCCTTGAACTAACAGGGCTGGTGGGGTATGTTTGACTAAACATCTTTAGAACCACTGGTATAGCTGCCATTTATTATTTAATTTTATTTATTCGAGCCTTATATTTCACCATTTAATATTCAAGTTATTCCATCATTTCCTTTACTTTAAGCGTATTATTTCAATTGCTTATCCTTTACTTTTAGCTTTATTTATTACATCTTTACTCAACGATATGTCCACGTTTCCCCAAGCAGAATTACGCCCTGCTGTACAAAGACAGTACCCCTCGTTGGGAATCCCTGCTCTAGATAGAAATGTACTAGTTTGAGAACATGTCATTATATCAAACTGGAGAAATGACAGTAAGATACTGAGAGATGCAGACGCAGAGTCAAGTCAAAGTTTAAGAGCATTATCACAGCAAGAGGTCAGAGTACACTTTACAATAATTATACTTCAACCCACCTACTACTATTTCCTCTCAGTTACATTTCAGACTACCTTTGCAAGTCTGCAGGTGTTCTTCACATAGCCTCTTAATAAAGAATAACACGTATGATCATGGTCAAGTGCCTGTTTGAAAGGCCTATTAAATGACCTCAAGCATCCTTTTTATAGAAGAAGGAATACATTTTGAGAGTTGCCTTTCATTTAAAACAAGTACAACTGTCACTCACTCTGTTATTCCTCTTTGCTTTTAAACTACATAGAGAGAAGATTAAATGGCATTTGGTTAATGTTGTGCAAGTACGGCGATATGACGGCACAAAACAAAATATATTTATTAGCAAGGCTGTCGGGCGTGGCTGGCTTGTCTGCCGGAGGGTGGGGGGTGGGGGGGCTGTAGCCGTTGTCTGCTCTGGGGCTGTTGGATGCTCCGTGATGGATGAGGAGTGACAGATCGGGGTTAGCCGCCAGGGGAGACCATTTTCTTCCATCGCACGGTCCTACCCTCCGAGAGAAAGCAGAGGATGTGAGGCACTGGACGCAGAGGAGGAAGGGACGAGAAACGGAGCGATTTCCACCCCTCCTCTCTCTCTCTCTCTCTCTCTCTCTCTCTCTCTCTCTCTCTCTCTCTCTCTCTCTCTCTCTCTCTCTCTCTCTCTCTCTCTCTCTCTCTCTCTCTACTCCCGTGCATCACAACCTAGGGGGGCTTTACCCGGACTGCACCGCATTGACGCTGCTTCTGCTGCCAGCCGACCCAACCCACCAAACTAACGCACTGACACACAGAGCGAGAAGGAGACTGTTTCTCTAGCTACCGTTACCCACAGCTGGAACCTGGATGAGGTGCAGATTGTGTGCGTGGACATGCAGCGATACTCTCTCCACCTCTCTCTGCTTCTTTCTCTCTGGATCGGGACTCTGATTCGCTGCCCTGCTCGGTAATGTCAAGACTTTGGAAACGGGAGTGACCCCTGGGAGTGAGGCGGCGATTTGGAGATTACTGCATAGTGGCAAGACAAGGCGTCGGGACATAATTTACAAGTTTGCAGAGCTCACCAAATGAATGGAGCTGTATTCCTTGAAACCGTGAGCTCCCCACTGTGCTGGTTCCAACATGGGTGTTGACTGAATGGAGGAGTACATTCCCCGCGCTGCCACAGAGGTATGAAGATGCACTTGTGAGGATTAAATCTGCGCTCAACAATTCCTGGACCATGCAGATTCTGCTGCCTAGGGCGTTATTTGTGTTGTTAGCCCACGTGCACATATTATTATCTCTGAGAAACAATGGAGAAGTACGAGCTAAAGAGGACAGCAACGCCAGCGCATACTCTGCGAGGACTTTCCACGGGTCGCCACGGGAGAGTCGTCAACAGAAAGCCTGGGACCACCGCGCGCTCTCGCCGGGGTACGCCACAGGTGCGTCCTCGGCGGAGCTGCAGGCGCAACGGGCAATTATACGAGGGCCCCTTAACTCCACTCATCCCTGGAAGAGGGTGATGGCAGGAGAAACGAGGCGAATTGGCCACAACAAGCGCGACTTCAGCAGGAGCGTGACACCCGTGGAGGATCCCAACGCCGTCTCACATTGGGTCCCGACGCGCCACCACAATAAGAGGATAAAGTTGAATGCCGCTCTTAGTAGTACGGGGACGCCAGCAGGTGGACACTACAATGCGGCTAAGCCCTCCTCAATGGGCCGGGGAGACGGAGGAGGGGGGCCCGAGGACGGCGACAGGCACAAGAGGGGCACAAAAGACGAGCAGAAGAAAGCTTCCAAGAGGGGGAGAAGCCGGCTGAACAAAAGCTCGGGGGTTTTGGCTCTGCCTCACGCGTCGCCGTGGGAACCCATCCCCAAGCCGGTGGCCCTCACCTCCACCGACCTGCCCTTTGACCTCTTCACCAGGAGGACTGAGTTCTTCACTTTCAGGGAGGAGAACCCCTGGGACGCCACGCCGATCACCCCCCCCAGCTCGCAGGATTTCGGGGACGAGATCAAGAACCCCTTTTACCCGGTGACAAGTGAGACGTACGGCGCTTACGCCATCACGTGCGTCTCCGGGGTTATTTTCCTGGTGGGGATAGCCGGCAACATTGCCATCCTGTGCATCGTGTGCCAGAACTATTACATGAAGAGCATCTCCAACTCGCTGCTGGCTAATTTGGCTGTCTGGGATTTTGTGCTCATCTTGTTCTGCCTGCCCATGGTGGTCTTTCATGAACTGACAAAGTCCTGGCTGCTAGGGGAATTCACCTGCAAAGTGGTGCCCTATGTGGAGGTAAATTCATTCTAGATTTGTATTCTTCTCTGGATATCTCAGAGACAATTATTTCATATTGTAGTGGAGTTTTCAAGCAATGCATACAGGCAACATTGTCATCTGCAGGAATGATTAATACGGATCAATCAGTGTCATTTACACACCATCCACCTGATCAACATTGGGGTTTGAAAAAGTAGTTTCACACTCGTGTTCCCTGAGTAAATTGACTTAAAGAGTTGAGTTTCAGGTTTTAAGCCCTGCCTGGCCAGAAAGAACACAGGCATGGCTATAGGATGTCGCCTCAGCCAATAACAAGGAGACTCTGTTTGTCACTTGTTGTACACCTGCTATAGAGAGAGAGCCTCACCTGGCCCTCAAGGAGTGTAGACAACATATTATCTCCCATTCAGCCAGACTTATACAAAAACACTCCTGTTGCTTTCACTGTATATACAGTTGATAAAACGTTTTATAGGTAACCCATATTCCTGCCCACACACACATACACTTAGTCTCTCTCACCGTCCTTGTTTTTATTCTGTTGGTTCAGTCCATGAGAAATGGATGGAAGCTAGGTTGTTGTTTTTTTTACACCATCTTGATACCTTTCCCTTTGTGTGCTCGCCGTAATTACACCAGCAAGGTGAATGTCTTTTGTATGAAACAGGGGTTTCCAGCTCATGGGTCTTAAGCTTGTGCAGCCATTGTCACAACCTGGCTGAAGGAGGGACAAAGAGGGGAGGCGGCACACATGGTTTTTAAGGGTTTTAATGATTTTTTTTACATCATGAATTAAACATCTAACCAAATTGGAAGCAATGCACTTACAGTACGGTCGGCATCTTAGGTGCATGAGTAAGTGAGGGGTGTGCTGTGCGGCGCAGCAAAAAGAGGACAGCAAATGTAATCAAACTCAGAAGAGACTCGATGTCAGGGGAGAGAGAGACTGCTTCTATAGCCGGGCAGTGAGCCAGAACAGGTGACGCCCTCCGGAGACCACAGAGCCAGCAGACAGGAAGGGCTGTCACATAATGAAGTGATAATATGAGCAGGTGAACCATGTTATTATCTTCAAATCAGATTTGATGCAAGAATGTCCATGCCCGATTAATTTGGGGATGTTGAGCTTTGAGTTTCACAAAATGTGAAGCTCCCATAGCGTCTACTTACGGACAGATATGAAGACCAGCTTCTGGAGCTGCATCGTATGTTAATATTTATTTATTGTGAAAGAGACTTTCACCAAATCCAATCCTTTTCTCTGTTCTTTTGAAATACAGGTATGTAGCTTATTAGTTAAAGAATGATACCACTAATAGTTCAGCAAGAAAATAGGTCACAACTATATGAGTATGCTTTGGAGTCTGCTCATATTCACATAAAAGTGGGGTACAGTAAGTCAGCTGTATGATTCCAAATTACTATCAGTTAGAGATTGCTTGCATTTGCACCTTCATCTCTTCTTTTCTGCAATCTTGCTTGCCAGGTTTTGTCCTCACTGACCACTTACTGTAGTGCATCTCATTTGCCATTTCTTTTGCAAACACCTGGTGAGTGCACACGGTGTGTTTTAATGATTGGTGGAGAGAGAGAGAGAGAGAGAGAGACGGAGCCCCTCCCTGTGTTATTGCATTTGAGCTACCCAAGGTCTACGGGATATTATTGAATAACTTTAATAATGTACTTACACTGCATGGACCGATGGCTATTCTTAATGCTGTGTGTTTGTGGAGGGGTGGTGTACGCTTGTCTCCGTGCATTTATTACTGCATGTGCATGTGTGTTCTATAGTGAAGATCTATCAGGACGTGTGCAGTGGGGCCTGACTGTGTTCACAGTGCCTTCAGTGTGTGTGTGTGTGTGTGTGTGTGTGTGTGTGTGTGTGTGTGTGTGTGTGTGTGTGTGTGTGTGTGTGTGTGTGTGTGTGTGTGTGTGTGTGTGCGCGCGGGCATGTGTCAAAACAGGCCGTGAGTAATGCAGCCTGGGGTTCACTCTCTCCCTGTGGAACATTCAGAAAAACACACACACACACACACACACACACACACACACACACACACACACACACACACACACACACACACACACACACGGTCACCCCATGAGTGACTTTATTCTTCACTTAACCCAAATTCAGCCATGGGGAATATCAACATTTGGCCTAAAATAAAGACACACATGCTTGGATTGTACACACAACACTGTCACACAAACATGAAACCTAACTTCACGTGTCCATGCATGCATAATCAGAAGATGGCATAGATAACGCATCACCGTCCCCCAGGAGAGCAGCTTCCCATCGTGCTGCCTTCAGTAAAACTTGTTTTATTCAGTGTTTAGTAGAGCATGGAATCGTCCAAACCTCAGAGATTAAGCAATTATAGGTGTGAGATGTGACAAAACATGACAGTAAATTGATAAGAGTGCTGCACAAAATAAAGATGTGGGTTACAGCCCGTCTGCATCATTTACGACACGCTCCTGTTTCATGCTGCCGTCATTGCAGACGACCTCTCTAGGCAGTGATGCACAGAGCAGCAAATTCAGGCAAAACTAATGGGCAATAATTGGGTTTTTGCACCTGGCAGTTGATTGGAATAAGACTTGAAAGTAGGCTAAAGTAACAAATAACCAGTGCAGTAAGCATTTTATAAGCCAGAGGGGGGAACGAGTCATTTGTCAAGGTTCATTCAGAGCTGTGCTGCTGTAACGCAGGGATTTTTGTCTCATTATCCCTAAATAAAGAGATGCTTACGAATCACTGTCTAAAAAGACAAGTATAGAATGGTGTGCTTTCATAGTAATTCAAGGTACTGGAAAACATCTGTGTATAAATTATGCATAGAACGTGTAGATGTAAGTCTTAAAGTATGAATATGTAATATATAATGCAATGTGGAGAATTTAATTGCTTTACGTCTATGTAAAACCCTATTTATACGGTTATCATGCATGTCTTTCAATTATTAATGACTATGCCCATTAGTAGACAGAGATGGCTGTGTTCACAGCACACCTTTTTTTCAAACCTGATTAACAGCTAATTGCAAATTAGGGACATAAATCTAGTGGCTCTCTACAGACTCATTGTCTCCTTAGTGGTTTATTGGTAATTTCACTAATAGTCCTGCCATATCACTGTTATGCTATAAAGTGTGAAGAATAATGCCTTTGCTCATTGATAGTTTGTGCAAAATATTTTCTTTGGTCATAATATATGTCCATGGTGTAGGAAATATAATGTTATCGCAAACATTTTCTCTTGTGCATTATTCTTTTCTGTAATACATTACCTTATTAACTGTCTGGGGACTCCTATAGTTTGTGCACTTCGTATACATTTGTCTTACTGTAATGTAAAATGCCCTCTAGTCTAAAACTATTGGTGGACTTTGCCGAGATACAGTGGGCTTCAGCAGGAGAAAGAAACGGACTATTGAAGCAGAGAAGGAAAGCGGAGAGAAAGTGAGAGAGAGAAAGGAAAGTGAGAGAGCCATAGATTGGGAGAAGGAGAGAGAGAGGGCTGCATGGAGCCACAGAGGGCCGGAGGTAGACCCATTGAAATCGGTGGTAATGGTCAGGACATACATCAATCACCATGTACACTTATATACATCAGATCCTTTCCCATGTCTGTCTATATATCTAGTCTGTACACACACACACACAAAGTCACTGATCCTCCAGATGGGTGGGATGGCCTTCTCTCTCTCTCTCTCTCTCTGCATCAGCTATCTGTGATTAGAAGCAAGCCTCGGGGGAAGACACACTCACACCCACTTACATACAGTATGGGAGCATTTTGGCACGCATACACTTGTGGTAAAACGCTGAATACACACATACAGTTACGGCATAGACACAACAGAAACACACAAAGCAAGTGCACAAAGACATACGGTCTCATGCCCTCTCCGTTCCTCCGCCCGTCTATCAGACATGCAAATGATAGTTAATTGGAAGATATGTAAATGTGTCAGGGTATGTAATTAGTGTCTCTACATAATGCATGATGGTGAGGGCATTCAGTCGGCTTTTTGTCCGTGGCTGAGTAGATATTGCGTGTTGAACGATAAGACCACACAACAGCATGGAGCAAAGAGTGAGCTTGCTGTTGGATGCAATTAACCAAATTGGTCATTATCCACGTAAATATGAAATATTCATTGGATGACTACCATTATGAATTCGGTATATTGGTGAAATTAGTATGACGTGCGTATCAGTTTCGGATCAACATGGAACAGGCTGGCCGGTAGCCAACTTAACTTAGCCAACTACAATAGAAGAGAAGATAACACTTTTGGGTGGGTTTTCAGCAGCTACTGTACGCTGAGAGCGGAATGAATTTTGAAATGTCCAGGGGAAATCTGCCACAGGTCAGGATTTGATTTAATGGAGGAGAAATGTATTGTGCAGAAGAAACTCCCTCAGACGCACAGTAAAAGACTTTAAAAGGCAGAAAGCCACAGAATAGAGTTGAACACTGTAATGGATGGTTGCTATTAATTTAATTGAAGCAAGAAAGAAGATGATTTATGAGTGCTCGCCCTACTTATTGGTGAATTCTATGGATCTCAGTTCCCGGCTGGTAGAGACTGTTCCTTTTGTTCATGGAATAGAATAGAATTCAATTGACTGAAAGTTTGATCTTTACTTTGGAAACACTAGACAAATTTAGCACACGGCCCATTGTGGAGCTTTCGATCACATCACACAGTCGTCCCCAACCTCCCGGTGACAACTAGACTCCAGGAAGTTTCAGCCTATCCCTCAAGACATCACATTATCTCCGAAAAACCTCAACTTGACGCTTGCACGATGGTTTCTGTACAGATTACAGATATATAACGTGTTATTTATTGAGCTTTAGAGGTGCTGGGAGGTGAATTTTGTTGCCTTTGGAATGAGCCAGGCTAGCTGTTCACCCCTGTTGTCAGTCAAAAAGACAAAAGGCATTGTGGAAAGCTTAGGACACACAAGTGGAATTAGTGTTGAGAATGTTTTTGCCAGGCTAGAACAACCAGGCTGTAACAAAGAGAGATATGGACTTTTAAAGTTTTTTGCTCTGACATAATCACAGAAAAATCTTTTTCAGCCCACAACGAAGGATTTAGCCATGTGTCGGTTTGCCATAATCCCACACACAAACACACACACACACACACACACACACACACACACACACAGTACGTATCCACCAACCACACTTGTACTCATATGCACGCGCCCACAATGAAATACGAATTTGAATAATTCTGCATGAATGAGGAAGCGCACAGACATGCGCATACTTATAACTGTGATTGCAAGCTCATACATCAGTTTCCTGTCTCTCCCAGACACACAGCCCAGCTGTTAGACGGATGGTGGCTGTCAGTGGCAGGGTCTCTCTGGTTAGACTTATGGTCTGCTGGAGCCTGCACTGGGTCACACACTCAACCTAGAAATAGGACTGCAGCTGGAATAACCCTTTGTCTCGATGGCTTGTTGTTATATGACTCTGTGTGTGTGTGTGTGTGTGTGTGTGTGTGTGTGTGTGTGTGTGTGTGTGTGTGTGTGTGTGTGTGTGTGTGTCTTTTTTGTGTCTCCACATTCATCACCTGATAACACCCATTACCCCTCTGTATAGTCACAGTATGGCCACACAAGCTCCACCAGTCCTTGTTAAAACCCAATTAATAACACAGGGTCTTTGTGCCACCAGCTCACGGGACCTTTAATCAGGAAGTTAATGGGCCGTTATTAAAAACAGCACATGGGGAAATGTCTCTCTCACCTGCTGTGCAGATAGACGGCCAGACATGTGTTGGAGATGAAAAGCCTTTTTATGTTCTTTTTTCCCCTTGAAAAGGTTGAGAAGAAATGTAAAACATCAAGGGGAAAAACGGTACTTCACAAGCGTTTATTATCATTTTATGACTTGGTTTAAATTGAGGGTGTCAAAAAAATAGTTTTAATGAGACCACAATTTACAGATAATTCACAAAACTATAGTAAGGGCATACTCCCACATTTTGGGAAATACACATATTCTCTTGCTGAGAGTTAGATGAGATGATCGATACCACTGTCACTTCTGTAAAGCTACAGCCAGCAGCCGGTTAGCTTAGCTTAGCATATAGACTGGAAACAGGGAGAAGCAGTTAGCCTGGCTATGTCCAAAAGTAATTGTCCACAAATAACTAAATGTGACCTGTTAATAAGTAAGCTACTGCTAAGCTAAGCTGCCTTGTATTCCGTTTACAAACATGAGAGTGGTATCCTCTCATCCAACTCTTATAAGTTGTATAATTCCTAAAATGGGGGCATACAAACCATGAAAAGCAAAAAAAAAACTCACTCTGGAAAAATGTATACATTTTTTTTAGAATCATTTGTTCCACTCTGAGGCAAGCATGCCTATCATCTTGCCAGCAACTAAATTGAACATGACGGGGTCAAGGCTAGAAATGCCACATTAACATTGTTAATCATTCTGAAGATGTTGGCTTATTTCTCTCTTCCTGTCACATCGGACTGTCTCTAACTCACTGATGTGTTCCCTTGCTATTGTCTCCCGTTCACTCATTCCTTTTTTTCTCCCACTCTTTTTCCTCATCCATTCTTCTGTCCCTGTTTCTCTGTCCCTCATTTGCATAACCCCCTTCCACACACACACACACACCCACACACCCATACACACACACACACACACACACACACACACACACACACACACACACACACACACACACACACACACACACACACACACACACACACAGCTTTATCACCCTACCAGGCCTGACTTTTGGACTCTCTCTCTCATCTCCCCTCTAGTACAAAGCTATGCTTGTTCAACCTGCCCTTGCTCTACACCCCAACACGCTGATCAAAGCTGGGTTTCCGGGTCCTCCATGACACCCTTTAAAACTGTTCCAGCACTGTTGTTCAAGCCATGAAATATTCACTATGTGCAAGCACCTGTCCATGTGTGCTGGATTGGGTATGTGAGTGTGTATGTGTGTGTGTGTGTGTGTGTGTGTGTGTGTGTGTGTGTGTGTGTGTGTGTGTGTGTGTGTGTGTGTGTGTGTTCCCTTGAAGCCACCATATGAGAATACAGATGTGCAGGTTTACAGGGGAAGAAATGGGTCACAAGTAGATGCTTAATATGATGTTTAACTAACAATTTTATTTCCTAGGGATGCAATGCCACTCTACGGAGGCGAATCAAGATTTGTTTTGACTGATAAGAACCAGCTGTCACAAATACTTCATTGTTCTCCGTTAAATCACAAAGATATATTCCTAACATGCAGTGTTATAGTGTGTTAGCTGTGGAGTGGAGTGGAGAAATAAATAGAGAGCAATTTCACTGAATGGTATATATGCCAACGGAAGAGTCACGAGAATGAAGTGACTAGAATTGCTGTGTGTCGGTATCAGCAGGTTTGTGTTTTATTCATGATGGAGATGAGCTGATGCTGTCAAAATCCTGTTTAAACGTGAGTGCCATAACGGCTCCAGGCTGACACTTCATGGTTGTTGCACAAAACACAATTGGATTGGATTTTGATCTTTTTCTCTAGGTCAAGGTACCAGCAGTTTAAAGGGCCATTTCAAACTCTATGTTTTAAACATTCAATGTTTACGACATGTCAGATGACAAAATGACTGATTACTGCAATGCCAACATGCATTAATGCTTTCATTAATGTATGATTTAATCAGGAGTAGGCTTTGTTTTAGACAGTTTTAACAACCTGTCTTACAAGATTTCTGTCACTTGTACAATCAAAACAAAAACAAACCCTTTTACTTAACATGAGCATGATTGACTCTTAGCTCTTTAGACCTTTTCAAGACTGCTGCACAGTCTCCTGCATTTGTTAGATTTTTGGTGCCTGACTATCCAAAGCACGGGTAACAAAGTGTAAGATGGCAACACCTGCAAAGTGCACTCAATATGTTGACACCTGCCCAAATCACCTGAAGGCTTAATCCGATTATAGTGTGAATACACCACTCACATAAATATGCTTGGCTTAAGTCTTCTCCAAGTTGTTCTGAAAAAGAAAATGCATCGCTTAAAAAGCTAATGAATAATAATTGTTCTCGCTTTGGCTAAATTTCCAAACAATTAACTACAGTGACAGCTAAAAGATTGTGGCGTAATGGCACGTAATACACAGTCACATTGATAATGTCCATAGTGCTGGAGTATGTTTATCTACCCCACTTACCCCTCACTGTTTCCTTCATTAGTCTGGTTAGGCAACCATGTGTGTCAGAGGGTCAGTGTGTGTGTGTGTGTGTGTGTGTGTGTGTGTGTGTGTGTGTGTGTGTGTGTGAGAGAGAGAGGCCTAGATACACAGAACATGTTGCAGTGTGTACATCTGTATCTGTCCAGACAGTATGTGTTTGGAGCACTAAACCCGTGGCTCACTGGGGCCATCTGGAAAGCTGGCTGTTGTAATTAAATTTGATATGAACGGAGGAAAGGAAGGAGGGATGTTTAAGGGGGGACAGAGGGTGAGGAGCTAAAGGAGAGTAAAAAAGAGGAGAGATAAGGGAGAGTCAGAGGGAGAAAAGGTAAGCAACGTGAGACAGGACGGAGGATGGGGATCAGTGGCTGTTCTGGCAGATTTTGGTGCTGGAGGCAAAACCATTGAAAAAACGGGTTCATGCGCACACACACACGCACACACTCCAGCTGCAGAGAAATGTTTTGCACTCTGCCAGAATGACTGATAATCCAACAGATGCTTTCTGGTGCTGAGAAATGTCGTGAGCTCCCTCACAATTTGCAGATAGTTTTTCATTGAGAATGTGGAGGCAATTAGTTTGATAGCATGAAGGTTTTTGAGTGAAGCATTAGCAGGAAAACAGTGGAATGTTTATAAAGTTTGTTAATTAGTGAGATTCATTGAACAGGAGGTGTGAAAACACAGGAATGAGTGAGTGCAGTGCTTTTAATCCACCCTGTCACTCGCTCGCTGTGTGTGTGGTCTCTATTTCTGTTTGTCTGCTTTCTCTTCTCTCTCTCTCACACACACACACACACACACACACACACATTCAGGGATGCTACACAGTGTTAATAGCAGCTTACAGCCTGCCATTGTGCTTCTATTGCTGCACTGCTTGTAATTACACCAGTGTCAGGTGCACCCAAAAGGCCAACGCCACTCCTGTGTGCCCTGCCGTTTATTTTTACGTGGTGTTCGGCAACTTGACAACTCGCAGAAAGGCCTTTGTTTGCGTTTGATGCAAACTTGTTTACTTCACTGGCAGCCCTCCCTTAAGATTCTGCAAGAAAGTGTCAGACATTTCACTACACAGGAGATCATTTTGTCAGTTCCTTGTAATTATTTTATTCATTTAAGACTGGGGACCTGACAACCTCAACAAGCTCATTTGGCAGTTGAAGTGATTATAGTCAAGTTTATTTATAGAGCACATTTAAAAAACGTTGACGAAAGTGGTTAACTAAGAGATTAAATGAAACTCAGGAATGGTCAAATAAAAACAGACATTAATAAGATAATATAATAACTAATAGAATCATAGAAGATACAAAAATACTAGAGTATCTCTAGTATTAGACTATTGTTAGAATATTAGCTCTCGGGATCACTTTGCTCTCTATTATTCTCCCTGACAGTGTGCTGTTTCATGGATAGAGTTTAAGATATAAACAGCATTCTTAAGGCACAATGATTCAATCAAGTAAAGCCTCTGCAAGCCACCAAGACCTGCACATTCATTGTACACAACGACTAAAAGTACGTTGATTCTGATGAATGATTGTTGTATGAATTTGTCTTTGTCTGTTCCCTCAGGTGGCCTCCCTTGGCGTAACCACCTTCACTCTGTGCGCTCTGTGCATCGACCGCTTCCGTGCGGCCACCAACGTCCAGATGTACTACGAGATGATCGAGAACTGCACCTCCACCACTGCTAAGCTAGCCGTCATCTGGATCGGCGCTCTCCTTTTGGCCCTGCCAGAGCTCCTCATCCGACAGCTGGTGGTGGAGGACACAGGAGTCCCGGACGAGCCTCCCGTTGAACGCTGTATTATCAGGATATCCACTTCACTTCCCGACATGCTCTACGTGCTGGGCTTGACCTACGAGGGCGCTCGGCTGTGGTGGTGCTTCGGCTGCTACTTTTGCCTCCCCACCCTCTTCACCATCGGGTGCTCTTTGGTGACGGCGCGCAAGATCCGGCGCGCAGAGCAGGCCAGCGTGCGCAGCAACAAGAAGCAGATCCGACTGGAGAGCCAGATGAACTGCACCGTTGTGGCGCTGGCGATCGTCTACGGTGCGTGCGTGGTGCCTGAGAACATCTGCAACATAGTTTCGGCGTACATGGCGGCAGGTGTTCCTGAGCACACCATGTCTGTCCTCCATCTCCTCTCCCAGCTGCTGCTCTTCTGTCGGGCCGCCGTGACGCCTGCGCTGCTGCTTCTCCTGTGTCGCCCGCTGGGCAGGGCCTTCCTGGACTGCTGCTGCTGCTGCTGCTGTAACCACGCTCCCTCCTCGGCCACCGCCAGTGACGATAACGAACACGAGTGCACCACCGAGCTGGAGCTGTCGCCGTTCAGCACCATCCGCAGGGAGCTGAGTAACTACACACCTGCTGGCTCCAACTGCTGAACAGACATTCCTCATCGGGGATGATTTCACTAGCCTGTTATTAGCCTTTGGCAGACTAAGCTAGGAGAGATTTGCCTTACCTAGTCTAGTCACGTTTTTAAATGGGTGTATGAAGGAAGTTGGACACTGAATAATCACATTCAGCCAGTGTCCTCCATCCTCAACTTTCATTCCTCACAATAATTCTGTACAGTTTACAGTAACTGTATAACCCAGGAAATCTAACAAAGAGCAAACTCTTCTTTCATTGGTGTCCTGGTGTGCTCTTAACACAGGGTCAGTACATATTTTTAGCAATCCTGCCTGAAACCTTTAAAACTGACAAACCTCCCTGCTGTAGACCTTGTATGCCTAAATAGCATTGGACAGTTGGGATGGCCTCTTGGCCTGTCTCATGTCTGGTTCCACACAAGAATCAAGTGAGATTCTTTAGATTGCATAAAAAAATATTTCCCACAGGCCTTGTGCTATGAGCAGCAGGTAAAGGTAATACTATTTATACTGTACAATAAACATATGGGCATGATTGTACAGAATATGCCCCAATATTATCTGTTGAAATTCACAGAATTGTTCAAGACGATAAGTGGATTTGGCCGCCATAAATAATATGTATGTATGGGAAACTGTACTGTACCTGTATCTTAATAAGGGAGATATAATCAATGCCAATCACATACTAAATGTGTCACTGTTGAAATGATGGGGACTGCAACCTTGTATAATAACTCAAATACAGCATCCAGCCATACGTGTGGGCTGATACATCCTATAGAAATACAGGACTCAATTTACAGACTACAGCCACTGTAAATGTACAGTTAATGTAATGCTGCACACATTGGAACAAGGCTTACGATAATTAAACTATAGCGCAGGGCGTCTCTGCAGTAATGACAGTTTGCAAGAGGAAAACACAGAGAGGTCGGCGGATTGGAGAAAAAAAAAATGTACACCCCAACGCTTACACTGCATATTGTAATAATATCCAGGTGACTTAAACATAACTGGGCTGGTCTCAGAGATACATAAACACGGACCTTGAGCGGAATTGAAAGGTTTGGAACGGACTAATTGAAATTAAAATAGAGTTGAATGGAATCGAATGAAACACTACAGATTGAACTGAACGGAGAGAACATGAATACAGTGGAAAGTAATGGAACATAACACCGTGGAATATAATTGAAAGTGATGGACTCAGCGTGGACTGAACTGAAAATAAATATCTGCACTACACTGTTGCATCATGTCACGCCTTACACTTTGGGCTGTATATATATATATATACTGTACACTTTCTTTGGTGCTCTTATGATGAATGCGCTGTAAACAACAAATCCATCTGTTCGACTTAGCTTCTCAAGTAATTGAGCTGCACACTATTGTTTTTGGTCAAGAAGACAGATTGCTGTTGTGTGTTGAATACATGAACAATGATGGGGTAAAAGAATAAAAAAAAAAAATCAATGTAGAGTTTCACACAGCTGGCATACAGACAGTGTGGCGGGATTACCTGATCGAGTGTAAATACTGCCTTTATTAACAAGGATGGTAACACTTTATTTTACAGTACAGTAATTACCAGGGCCTGATAAATATAAAGCTACCTATTATAAACATTGTAGACACTTGAATAGATTCAATAATTAAGTTGTGTTTACATATTTTTATTATTACTTTGGTACAGAAATATGATTACTGGTAGTTATGAGATGTAACGATTTACTAGGTGATTTCATTATTATCACAACAAAGTGCCAATGCTGCATTGTAACAAATGCAACTGTAAACAACTGTACAACTGCTGGACTGTAATTATAAGTGGAATTATATATTTTAACCAATAATCACTGTAAAGTTTATAATAAATACAAAGTAGCTTTTTTCAAGTTATTTATTTACAATTCCTGTAATAACTGTAAAATTAAGTGCTACCTCAAGAGTGTAAATTATCTCGAAGGCAAGACAGCAATTGACTCATTTCAGCCTGTCCTTCGCGCGTAATCATGTACTGTATGTAGCCATCAAGTGCATATTTCTAACCCCTTTTCCAAAGTTTCTATTTTAAAATGAAGTCAGACAGAAAGATTGAATAGTCAGCCGGGCACAGCGCTTCCAATCAACTCATACTGCAAGTGTAAGCTTAGTTGGCTAGCTAGTTACAGCTAACAAAAAATAGTTGATATTTGTCGATAGTTGTTATATCATCCGGCAAAATCGATAGTCACCAGCCGGCCATCTGTGGCTGCTTTTGTCTACTTCTGTCTGAAATCAAGGACCCACTGTATCAATTAGAATTTGGAGTGGTAAATCTGCAGGTGTCGTTTGAGAAAAGAAAGCTTCACAGGTGTAACAGTAACCTCAGGGGGCGTGGCTTTGCGGATAGTCAAATTTACAGTGTTGTTTTTTGACCGCTAACACCATTTGCAGTTTCATTACTTGAGTTTTTAAGGAGAACCAATGAAATGTTTTTTCCCAGTGTATAAATTTACAAGTGTATTGTACTGTAACTCTCTTTTCTTAATCCCACCGATCACACCGGGGTCAAAACAAGGTTCAAACCACTATTACAACTTAATGTGGTGCAGGTAATTAAAGTCGTACTGAAAACCGAACTGCCTAACCATTTAATACATATACCATGGCAGAGGAAATGAGGCTTAAAAGCCTTTATTTTGCTTGTTTAACCATCATAAAAAATCCAATTTCTTTAAATGCTTATGACTAAAATGAATGGTAGTGCACTCTGTAATGACCCAGGTGTGATGTTCATTGGTATTCTGTATATTGCAATGAATCTTTTGCATACGATTCTGCACTGCCAAACACCTAATCTCTGTCTGTCTCTTGTGCTCTTGTGGTAGTAGCACACTATCTCTGGGTGTCTCTCTCAGTGTGGAGGTCAGTTTGCCCTCAGCACCATCAATACAGGAAGAAGAATTTTACTAAAAAAAAACATAAATCACAACATGTTTGACAGCACCCAGGGCCAGTCATACTAAAAATATATACGCATAGGGAAAAACTGTGGATAAAGGGTGTTCCATGCACACGGCTGGAAGCAGCAACCCTTTGGCTTTAATGAACTACAGTTTATGAGCTCCAAGAGATTCGGGTGGATGTAGCCTCTGGTTGGCGATGCCTTCAGTTCTTCGAGTTAATAGAGGAAATGGGCAGAAACAAAGCACCACTGCAACATAATGCCCCGCAGCCTGTTTGACAACTCTTTTTATTACCAACACTATCAGGCTATCGTGGGCCGTTGTGTAAACCTGTCCAGGGATCTCAGTTTGTATGCCCTTGCACCAGCTCAGTTTTTAACCATTAAATGACTTCAAGAGTTTTTTTAGTATTTAGTTCAGTGAGCTTTAAGTCTTTATATCCCACTTGTTGTTGTTTTTTGATGTGACAAGTGTAAACTGACCTCCTGAAATGTATTCTCTTTCTCTGCATTTTTTCTGGGAGTATAGCTCATTCTAAATGGCTCAGTGTGTAGTAACGTGGTTCAAACTATTGATGAAGTGATTCTTGTAAATCAGTCAGTGAGACGTTTATTCTGAATTTTGTGAGTTTCCTCTTCACTCTGAGCAAATTGTGTCTGTATTTGATACCTGAACATGTAAGCACACAGCCACTATTGTCTCTAAGTCTAGTCACTGGTTTCTAAATAGCTTTTTATATAGCCAAAAAACTGTCCCTTTGTTTATCAAAGAACTTTATCTTGAAAACTGTATATTAAAATTCTAAATGTACTATTACTGTTGTGTTGATTTATTGTGTATTAAGGTCATCTTTGACTGCAAAACTGTTTCTAGTTCTAGAGAGTACACCAAAGGAAAGTTGAGTGCTAAGAGTGCCATTGTCTATTGTTCCCCTTGACTAAAACAGAACTCTTCCTAATCCCATCATCTCCTCCGGCATATTCAAAGAAAGAATCCAGACTCCTGCCTCTATTCCAAATGGTTGTTGCCATGGATATAAGTGTTGTTAAAGGGATACTCTAGCAATTTAATATTGCGACTCCATAAAGCTTGATTTGTAGCGCATTGAAGTTTACACATTTTTCAAAGTAACATTTGTCAATAAGTGTTGCTCAGTGTTCACACCCATAGGATCACATGCTTTAGACCAAAGCCGCAAAATGTATGTTAGCTTCTTCTTCTTCAGGATTCTCTTTGTAGTATTATAAATAAACCAAGCTGAAGTCACATGGACGGACTGACAGGTGACACAATCTTTGGACAGTTTTGGTGACCTGCCAACGCGTGTGCACTTAGTTATCTCCTCATAGTGGTCTGACCTACACAGGGGATGAAAGAGCTAGATTGTGCATCAGTGTAAAAATGACGAAGAAGGACTACTACACGGTGACGCCACAAAGAATTAAAAAATTCTAGAAGAGGTATGTCATTTCACAGTGCACAGGTTCCTTTAAAGCACTTTGAACATTCTGTTTTTAAAAGGTGCTATATAAATAAAGTTCTTTTTAAAGCTTATCTAGATGAAAGGGAAATTTTCCGTTTGAAACATGAAGAAACTCTGAAGCGGTTCCTCCTTGGGAATATGTCTCAGTGTGTGTCCTCATGTCCTGATTTCTTTAAGATCCTCCCACTACAGCTGTACTACAGCAAAAAAAGTCTCTTCATTTTCCTTCCTCTTCACATAACAGAGGACTCTAAAATATTCATCAGCGATGTATCACCCTGCTCTGTTCTCCCAACACATCCTACTCTCTCTCTCTCTCTCTCTCTCTCTCTCTCTCTCTCTCTCTCTCTCTCTCTCTCTCTCTCTCTCTCTCTCTCTCTCTCTCTCTCTCTCCCCTCTGTGTTGCTTTTGTCTGTTGCATCCAAAGAGTTACACAACGATGACGATAGCGGCCGATGTCCTAGGTCTGTGTTCGAGATAAGGACGCAGACCAGAACTGTTTATACCTCCTGTAACAGCATTAGCTGTCGTGTTGGAACACTGAGCAGATGCCAGAAAGCTTCCGCAACCACCAAAGACGTTCCCCGCCCACCCCTCCCGCATGGACGCTGCGCACTCCCACTGCTGTGAGGAGGTGGTCTCTTTTATTTTCTCTCCCATTTTTCTTGCTCTGTCTCATGTCAAGGCAGAGAAGTGAGGGGTTGGAGGTATGTGGGGATACGTAAGATAGAAACAGACCAGTAGATAAAAGGAGATGTAGAATTTGTCTCTAAAAACAACACTTTTGTGACATTCAGAAGAAAGAAAGCAAAGAAAAGCTTTATTCATCCTTACAGTTCTAATAAATAGCATTTTCAAACCGACTCCAAGATGCTCTACTTGAGGTGAACTTGGTTAATCTTCTTCAGCACCCTGTGAGCTTCAATTGGGCACACACTGTTACTGTGTGGGGAATCTTGGAACAGAGGAAGGATCTAAATGCAGTAGACGGTAGGAGGTAGCAGGATAAATTAAATGTTTTATTGTGGGAGAATGGATAGGCTGACAGGCATCAACAGCCCAAGCTGGAGAAAGAGGTCCAGGAGACAAATAACAAGCGAACAAAACATCACATAGTAACAGTGACAAACTGACGAGGAACAAAAGGAGCTGGGCTGGTGTATGTAGAGCTGATCTAATCAGAGGGAATGGGAGGCAGCTGGGTGATTTGGAGATGCAGGCGAGGAGGTGGGCAGGGAGGAAAGTGGAGTCAGGTGTGTAGAAGGCTGAAAAGTCCTAGAGCCTAGTGGATGGAAGTGAACAGGAGAAGATAAAAGGGAACAGGGAATAAGGAATGTAGCTAGAGCGGAAGGACAGAGACACACAATATATTACAATGACACATCAAGCACTTGTAACATGATTTTAAGAGTCTAAAATGCATTTGGGATGTCTTATTTTTTGTCAAATTAAGTGCTCATTTTGCACTTTGAATCAGGAAGAGGAGAGGAATTGTTCACTTTAAAATGCATCACAGATCTGGCTTTTGTCTGCTCTCTCCCCTATCTCCTCCCTCCTGTCACAAGAGAAGCACTGCTTGTGTTTATGCATGCTTCTGTGTTCGAGTGTGTGCGTCTGTTTGTGTGTTATGGGGCATCTCGTCCCAGAAAAAGCTGACAGGCAATGTGCCACTCATCTTAGTAATTTCCCCAAAACAGTTGGCCTCCTGCCAGTGCACTCGCTCACACTCAATCAGCAACATACTTGCTAAAGTGTGTGCAGCTCCGACTGTGTGTGTGTCTTTTTTGCTGTTTCATTATGCGATTGTCTTCAAAAGCCCCTTTCTCCCAATTCAGCTATCTATTGTAGTCTTTCCATGATCAAACACCGAAAAGTTCTGATCCAGCTTTCTCACTGTTACTCTAAATCTCTGTCATTGTGCCTCTATTTTTTAGGCTCTGAAGGACCAATTCTCAGCCTTGATTATAGCAATAATTTGCAGCAGTGTGGTTGTAAACTGTCTGGATTGTCCTACTGATGTCCTTGTAGTTGGATTGTGAAGCATACAAAATATAATTTACATTTTCAGATAATGGAAGAGAAAATGTTCCTTTTTGTTTTGAGATCATTTCATTATTTCGACCACTTTCATATTGAATTATGGAATGAAATGAGTCACAAGATAAGGTTTCAGTATGATGACAGAATTTACCGTCAGCATCAGCTGCTGCAAAGCAAAATGGGGATAAAAGTGCGGATAGGGTTACATAAATGATGTGGCAGGTAACTATAAGCGTTTAATCTGTAACTGAACACCTTCCTTCCACTGAAATCATCTGATCTGAGTATTCAAACCCATGATGATACACAATGTGTTGAAATGATTGTTGCTGATATACAAGTCAGTCATCCAATTTTTTGTTTGATATCCATGTCACAGTATTTTCTGAGACCTGTGCTGTGGAATGACAGACTAGTAGAGCTTTTGTTGCTGACAACATATATTTATCAATCCAGGTTTCTTAGTGGATGTAGTATTTTTGGTTGTACACAACATCAAAACCCAGTCCCCAGTCCCGCTGAAGTACAGTACAGCTTGTGTAATCAGGTATGTGTTGTTTCAACCCATAGAGGGAAAAGTCCATAAAGACTATTTTAAGATTGCTGTTCTGAGATTCTTCTTCGCGCTCGTTGTTCAGGCACACTCCCACCTTTCTGTTTTTCCAAGTGTAACCGGGCATTCATTATAACAGGAAGTCCCAGCCAAGCAATCTGGCTGTGCTAAGGTTTTTTTCTGGCTGTGCTTTTTGAATGGTTGCTAGGTAACGAATGAGAAAAGTTACCATCTTTCTAACTTTCTCCTATTTTCCTTTATCTGTTGTGTATCTTGCCAGGAAACAGGCCAGCCGTTCAGGACCCATGCATTAGTTATCCATGTATGAAAGTAATGCTAGCCTTTTGAATGTTGTGGGTGTTGTTACACCACTTTGAGGTATTGTAGTATTAAAGCTGCACTAACCAATATTTTTTATATCAACAACAGAATGGATGAATATGTGTTATGTGAAAGGTGTCGCTCATTGTGACTAACCAGTCTGCAACTCTGCAGAAAGTGAATTTACAATTATTTCAGATAAATGCTAATGTTGCTCTATGTTTGCTGGATGCATACATATGTAACTGTTAGCTGTAACGTTTACATTGTAACAACATTAACAAAATCAACCAATACGTATTCAAACAACACAGACAAAGAAATACAGTGATACAAGTTGTTTGAGTTTGAGTTTGGGCATTTTGTATGCAAACTGTTAAATTATAAATTATGAAACAAGGTCAAACTAACTTTAAATTCCATCTTGTTTCCCATCCTACTGATCTGTTTGTAAAAATACTAGAGGCAATGGAAAAGTCAGCCATCGGAAAGAAGTAACTTGTAGCAAACTCTTCCTTTTGTATCAACCACACACACTCAACAAAGGCATACATGCATGCAAAGACAATCATGCAGAATCATGTAGACAGTCAGGCAGTAGCAGGGTTAGATGCATGCACACACTACTCAGGAGATCAGATTTTAAACCAATATTATATTTCAGTATTTACTAAGCGTGTTATATTACAAAGATATATTGAGATTGTCCATTGGGAAATGCTCAATATTACCTCCCCCCCTTCTCTCATCCTCCCACTCCCTCTCTTTCTATACCTTTCTATCTCCTGCCTCTCCATCCATTCATTTGTCATCTTCTCTGAGCTTTATCCTACCCTCTCATACATTTTAATGGCAGCAGTTTGATCTGCCCGGTCAAAAAAAAACAAAAAAACATTCAAATGCATCCGCTCGTATTGAATAAATACATAATTCAGCAACACAACGCAGCTACTGTTCAGCATTGTGGAAAAGACAAGATAAATATTTCCCTTTCTGAGGAGTGGGTAGAATGGGATTTAATCAGAGATGAGATGCTGAGTCGTGTGTGGTTGCTAAATGTAGGAAGTGGTTTTTTTGTTTTTTTAATGCAAGAGAGAACCACTGTTGGATGACTGTTCATCACTTGTCTCATGTATACAATTTTACATAACAGGCGCAAAAAAATGGTTTTGAAAAGAAAAACGTGCGCATATGGTAGATGGAAATGATGCCATTCAGTTGGTAACTGCACCACTAAAATGTATGCATTCATGTATGATAACATGCATGTATATAACTGAGGAACAGCAGTACATTGAAATAATGTTCGAAACAAACCGTATTACATTATAGTAACTCTGTCCATCCATCCACACATTTTCTCACTGCTCAGCGGTGCCAAGCTAAGCGGAGGTAACCCATATATCCTTCGGCTTTCCTCCAGTCACTTCCTCCTGGAGGATCCAAAGGCATTCCCAGGCCAGATGGGATATATAATATATAATATAATATTCCTGGAGCGTGATCTGGCACTGCCTTGAGTGTCTCCTCCTAGCTGTATGTGCATGGCATACCTCTACAGGGGATCAGGTACCCCAACCACCTCAAAGGCTCTTTTCAAAGCAGTAGAACAGTTCTTCTGTTCCATGTTCCTTCAAGATATCTGAGCTTCTCACCTTTACCTGAAGAGGGGCCAGGACTCCTCCGTCCATCAGTCAAAATGTTCTTCTTTTTCTAAACTCTCCACGTGGCAATTTGCTTTGGCTCTGCTCAGTTGAAAAGTGTTGTTGTGCATGTGTTCACATTTTAGTTGATTAGTTAATGTACACATGATGTAAGCTTGTCAGGTCTATTAAACTGAAGTTGAACAAACTTGAAAATATGAATTTCCACACTAACGTTGCTTCTCAATCTATTCATGCGAAACAATGTTTTAATAATAATGTAAAACTTAATTCTTCAGTGAGCAGTGCAGCAACACCCTGCACAAAGCCGGTTCAGGTCACACACACTGTCTGTTCATCATCTTTATGCATAAGACAGAGCCAGGCGAGATGTGACTCAGTGGGTCAAAACCTCATTTCCTGCTCATTTCCAGTCTCTGTGAGTCGACATGTCAGTTGGATGTAAGTTAACGCGAGTGAGAGCGAGAGCAGCGCTGTGTCACTCTGCGCAGTGTGTCTCTCGATTGTCCTCACTGTTCAGCTAAAGACAATCTTCCTGTCCCTTCAATCTACCACAACATCTGTTGTGGTAGTTACATTAGTGCATTTAGTCTACCTGCTACTTTGGTAATGAACAGACTATACAGAGCAACAGCTGATAAACATAAAGAGAAATGTATAACAGACTGTGCTACAGTCATTACTATAAAAGAGTGGGGTGATGGGTCATAATCACAGCCACCTACTTTCTGCTTTTGACACCTGATTACTCTTGTTGCTATGGATACTATTCAACGCTATAACCACTACATCTCATGCCAATTAAGGATATATTCAAGTTGCCTCGACTCAAAGCAGGTTTGCCTCCCAGTTCGGTATCTCTTCTGACAGTGCAATTTCTTCCTCCATGTTTGATCCATGTGCAGAAGAAAATCTTTGCTTCGAATGAAAATGCCCATTAAATCCATATCGTTTCGTCAGCAACATGACATGTTTCAAGGTTTATTCATCCCATACAAGAGCAATACGTAGTAAAATGAATGTATGCAAGAAGTAAGATGCACATATGTCACAAGTGCAAAAAACCAATGTGCCAGAGGCAAAAGAGCAGAGAGAGACAGAGGAGGAAAGCATAGAACCTGGGTAGTCTAGGGAGTGGCAAGGGTCCTTCATAATCCCAATAGCTCTGTCTCTGCACCTCCATGTGTATAAATCCAGCAGAGTGGGAAGTATAGATCCAATGGTACGCTTGTCCAAGCAAACCACTAGTAATAAAAGTACATTTAAAAAAAACAGACAGTGTGCTATTAGAAAGAGGTTAACCGCATTCATTTATTGGCTGGAGTACATTTTCAATAGGTTGACATTAAACCCTCCTCAGAGAGCACAATGCTTTAAAATAGACTGTGTTCAAGAGCTAGATGAATTAATAGGCAACTGCATCATATTTTTCTTTTTGACTGAAAAAAGTCTTCAATAGGTTCTATGAACCCCCCCAAAGCTTTTTTAAATGTTCAAAAAGTGTCTGTGTGAATATATTATTGCTTAATATCTTCTCCACATACAGCCTTTGCTTGATGTCAGACTTCTTGACCGTCAGAGAAAGGAGTGAGCTATAGTAGCTTTTGTTTAACTTGTCATTCATTTCTAGGTCACTGGGAGAACTGAATGCTTGGCTGAGCTTGAGACGTACTCAATGAAGGATCTCCACATCACCACTCCTGTGTGTGTGTGTGTGTGTGTGTGTGTGTGTGTGTGTGTGTGTGTGTGTGTGTGTGTGTGTGTGTGTGTGTGTGTGCAGTGAAGCGAAGGACCTTCACCCAAAATCCAAAAGGCGCACGCACTCACACACAAATCTCTCTGATACACATTTGGGTTTTCATGCCTCAAGCTCGTCACACACACGTGCCCACACACACGCCGCCTATCAGTCTTTAGTGCAATAAAAAGAGCTCTTTCTTTACCTGCTGTCTCTTTCCATCTTCGAGCTTTAAGCTGTTACTTTGTTAAAGCACTGAGGCTGATGGGGATCCGTTTCACTTCAAAGGTCTTTTCTCTTCCCTCCTCCTCCAGGGCCGAGGATGAACCGCATGTCAGCACATCTGGGACGGCTTGTTAGAGAGAGGGCATGGTGGATGGCGACTGAAAGAGTCACGGTCAAATGAAATGTAAAGACCTACTGGCATTGCATTTCCTATAGCTCACACACTGCAAACATGCATGTTCATCTTGACTGGCACATTGAATATCAACGTTACGCTGATGACACTAAGAATCCCTTTAAGATCTCTGTTGTCTCTGTTTGGACGGTGAAGTGAAGAGACGCATCAACCGCAACGTTATTCGATTCACAGAAAGAGAGGCAGTTAGCCCTCCTCCTTTGTGCAATGCAGGGCGAACAAGCTAAGCTAACTAGCTTCCACTTTCCAAGCAGAATGCACACTTGATGCAGGATGGGTCCTCCCAAACAGTGAATGTTGTAAAGGGACAGAAAGCTAGAATCGCTAACGTGCTATGTGAACTTTAATTCAAATTTCATTTTTTTAAATAACTTCATTATTTTAAGTTCAATTTTACATAATTTATACAGTATATGTAATACAGTTATATAGTATTGCTTACTAATGTGAATCATGACATTGTCTTGAAGTGAGAAACGTGCTTAAGAAATATTATATATTATTAGTTTAGATATTTTTTTAACATGAAACAACATAATTTTTAATCCTATGCATTATTTCTAGAACGAACATGTGCCTACATCAGTTTAAGATGTTTTAACGTGTTTCTTTCCTCCAGCAAGGCACAATACCACATTTAAAACCTTTTGGATCCTAGACCGATTTTTAGGCCCTCAGCTCGAAAAAAGCATTCCCATACGATAATGAGTGTAGCGTTGCAACTGTAAGGGCTATTTTACATTACATTACAGTCATTTAGCAGACGCTTTTATCCAAAGTGACTTACAATTCAGTATCTATCTACACACCTTAGACGCAGCTATGGGAGCAATTTTTGGGGTTAAGTGTCTTGCTCAAGGACACATTGACATGAGACTAGTAGAGCCGGGGATCGAACCGCCGACCCTCTGATTGAAAGGCGGCCCTGTGAGATGTGTTGATATGTGTAAATATCAGTATATATGTTACTGGTTAAGAGTAGATTAAGATGGCACACAGCACAAATTGAAAATTCAAATTTTCGACTAGAAAAAAAAGCAATTTCAGGATATTTCTTTATTAGAAATCATGTAGATCCAAGCTTTCCAGCTCTCCCAGATCATAGAACTATATGTTGAGGGTCTCTAAACAAAGTTTTACTTTGATATAGTGAAGCTTTATCTAGTACATCTTAATCTAGTACGGAGAGGTCAAACGAGGTCAACCAAAATGTAATTTTGTTCCTGCTGTTTCATTGTAATTTTATATACTATATAATTATATATTTCACTTCTTTTATCACTAATAGTGTTCAATCTATCCATATGCAGCAGTTTGGCATCATTTTGAGAGCCTGGATCCTCTCTGAGACTGTTAATGTTTGTCATCCATGGGATTTTATGGTCTGAATTCCAGTTTTTTTTTCTTCCAGGGCCTTTCAGCCTGTGTGAAGGGCCGATTTGACCCAATGAACATTCCATAGACGCGTTACAGCCTGCTCTGTTGAAACAACCTAACGTGACTTTGAATGACAGAATCCGTTAGCCAATCAGAAAATAAAAACTACCCCAGTGTCAAATTTCTCAAATCCGATTTGCTGAGACGTATAACCCTGCCCCTTCCGCTAGCAGGCAGACGAGGCACACAACGGCAGCGCCAGCTTTGAATTCACACAGAGACGGATGAGCTGCGCAGATCGATAGTAAACATGAACGGATTAATTTATTTTTTTGCTGCAGAACATCTCAAAGTAAGGAGCTGGTTTATGATGTGGTCGATTATGCGGATTATGATGATGGCTTTGTTTTGTAAGTAAAACTGCGAGGCTGTGTCGTAGCGGAATATGACAAAATGGCTGCGATCGTCTGGTCGCTAGCGATCTCCGGAGCTAACGGGTGTTAGCATTGAATTCATTTTTCAAAACGTTATTGGCATAAATGTGGCGAGTGGGACTGCCTAGGGGGCGCTATATCGATTGTGTTACTTGGTATTCTACGTAGCTTTGTCATATGTTGTGTTTGGAGTTTGTACAGCTGAGATGACTTTGTAGCGCAGGAGCTGCAGTTTGAGCAGGTATGCGGCATCATTATATTCGTTACTGATGAGTGCACGTTATGAGTGGATTCATTTTTGGATGCATGCGTTGCCCCCGCCGGTGGGGGCACTCGGGCCGGATTGGTTAAATTCTGGCTGCAAATGATGGAAGGCCAGCAAGCAAGTTAAATATGCAAGCCTTCAGCACGACAATAATGGCTTGGCTCATTCGTACAGACACTATGAGCTATTTGAATTTCTACTCAGCCAACATTTTAATGGTTCTTATGATGGAGTTTTTAAAATAAGAGATATCTGCTGAATAACAAAAACACTTTTTCAAACTCACTGTGACTCTTACTGTGATGACTCCTATTTCACAAAAGCACAAATAAAAATGTACATTTAAGACAGGAAAACTGAATTTCCTCCTGCACAATGTTCTGATTAAGTACAGTTCTGAAAATGATTCCAGTTGTAGAAAGTGAAGAGAAAAATGGAAAGAAAATGCAAATGAGCAGCTGGTTATGCTCAAAGTAAGTCAAAATATATATATTCAGCTAAACTTAAGAGTGTATTTTAAACGGGATTCTATGTGATTTTTAGGTATTTGTGACTGGGCCCTTCACACTTCAATGACAATAAACAATGCTATCCACTTGACCCTATTTAGATTATAGCAATAGGAAGGACTGTTCTGTGCAAGCAGAACTAAAACAAACTACCTTGAAATTGTCATTCCTTCAGCAGATTATCCTCGTTTAGCTCAGAGGGTTGGCACTATGAGAGCTTTGTCTGGTTTAGCTCCAATTAGCTGAGGTATTTCAGATTAAGAGATCAGAGGACAAACTCCCCCTAATATACCCTGGTTTTATGCCAAAGAGACTAGGTTGTGCACAAAGTCTCTCCAGACAAAAGGTAGAGATTCTGGAAAGCCTCTTAGTAAGCGACAGTAAAGTTTTCTTCTGGCTGCAGAAACTCTGAATCGACAAATTTGGGTCACGTCTGTTGGTCTCAATCGTAATGCATTCGCTTGAGGAAAGACATTTTGCGCTGCCTTCTAAATTAACATGACTGAAATAAAATTGCCCTAACCTGTGTAGCGAACACGATCCCCATTGTTTTTAAAACTTTTCTCAGATATTAACATTGTTAATTTGATCATTTTCTCAGCATTCTTAATATGGATGTAATAATAATGTTGATTCAGAAATACAGCGCAAATTGTTTTTAGTTTTTTTACTCTTCCGTATCAATATACCTGTCCCACAGAGGAAAGTTTAAACAACATCTATTCTAAGTAATTGCTGCATTCAATTTGGGGCCCTTGGTGTTGCTCCAATGGCACGGTTTAGTGACACACCTGAGTGGAGCTGAGTCATTGTTCATGTTGAGACTCACACCTGTGCTTTCCCTGCTATGACTGCTCACAGTGCTGCGAGACAGGCCTTACAGCTCCACCTGATGAGTCAACAACACACCACCTGCCGCTTTTTGATAATCAAATTACTTATGAGCCAGTAACCACTTCGTCTTGAACGTAAAACTGATTACTGTAATCAGTAGACAAGAACAATAGTTGCACTCTCTGCTATGTTCTAGTCAAAATTAAAGAGGCACCACACTCTCACTGCGCCAGTGTACCACAGTGAGCTAAAGTACAACATCAGCAAAATATGGGAAATGGCTAAAAAGATCCAAATCACCCCAAGCAGTTTGAATAGCTAAATCTAAAGTGTGGGTCCAAATGGTCGGTGTTTACCACATTATCTCTACATTTAACGACATTTAGCTAGCAGATGCTGCCTTCCAGTGCTATCAGACAACTTTTTTGCTTCACCATTAGAGGAAATTATTTTGGGATATAAATGAATGCATTAAGCATGCTTTAAGATAAATAAAATGCACTGCGTAGGGCAACACATAGAGGTGGAAGGGAGGGATGCTGCAATGTTGTTCACCTCTTCAGTCACCGTCACTACAATGTGGTTAAGATCAGCATAACAGACATCATCCATACTGCAGCACCACTTGCTTGCATAGAATAAAAAGCTCAGCACTTGGAGATATTGAAAAAAGAAAAAATGCTGTCTCACACAAACACTCAAATTATATGGGCTTCATTACATTTTTAGTAGCAGATATATACAGACAGGTGGTGTTTGCTCCTGCACAGCTGGTTACAGACGCATTGACATTTGGTTACTGTGTGCAGCACCGACTCTCTGTCTAAACTGCATTGCTGGTTAGGAGGGGAATTCACGGGCATGCACAATAAAGCAGACATCCATGCATGAAAGCACACTGCGATTACAACGCACACACATGTGCACAGGCAGCAACACATGCACACACACAAAGAGTCCCAGGAGTTACAATTACAAACACTGTCAGACTACATATACTCATCCCTGAAAGGTAATTACTTTACTCTCCGCAGTCATCTTACCCTTTGAGCCTTAATATAAAACCTCATACTGTGACAAACTACTGTATTTATTGTTTAAGGCATCCCAGCTCAGTCACATAGAGAGCCGTTGCCGGAATATATGGGAGGCTTGAAATTAAGTTCGGCCCGTGCAATCATACTGTGTTGCAAACTGAGAAATTGACTTATTGTTCACATATGGAGTTGCTCTATCATACCTGAAGACATACATTCTATACATTTGAAATCAATACAGTGTCATTGTCATTTCAGAAGAAAGTGAACTCCTATTGTTTTGACTGCAGCCATTGGAAAGTTATCGTTCAGCTTTTATCTAGAGTTCATAAAACAACAATAAAGATGTCTTCAGAAATTCTCTCCAATGTTTTATTATTATTATTATTAGCAGTAGTAGAATGAGTAGTAGCAGTAAGTGAACCCAATGAAATAGGACAAAGATACACAAGCACACATGAATGGAACAGAACCAGTAGAAATACATTTATTTTTTAAAGAATTGTATAAAGGTAAGCTAATCTTGAAAATGTCATTTATTTTGTTCATATCTTTTAAACAACTGAGTGGCAGATTGCAACAAAGCTAAATTTCAATTGTTTTTTTTATTAGTTTTGTTATTTCCTATTGTGAGTTTCCAAATAATTTCCTTTGCTTTATTTGTACGTTGCAAAATTTTGAAATATTTGGTTTCTCTCTCACCCTTCTGTATTCATTCTGTTCTGTCTGTCTCTGCATTGCAAGTGTCCAAGATTGCCTGCTACAGTTTGTGTCTCCAATATTTGTTTGAAAAGGGATGTGTGTACTTTTATGAGCCCGGTAAGAACAGCTGTAACTTCTTTGCTTGAGCAAATATTTCATCTGGATAGTGAAAAGTTGTCTTGTGTTGTCTTGAGTTCTACCGAGGTTTGCCTCTGAATGAATGGTTGATTACATCTTTGGTGCATTGTGCCATGAAATGAATTAAATTCAATACTCTTGAGGGATTTAAGGACTGCTGTGAAAGCAATGTGTGACCGTGTAAGAGTCATTAAGGGCTTGTACGGTTTGCAGCATCGTTAATTGCACTTGTAGCTGTTAATACACAGTTGGATATTGGCTTTATGCTGTGTTTTAATGACTCTCTCCAGCAAGCAATCATTGCTGTTCCAGGTCGGTTTTGAAAATCCTTGGTTGGTTGGCATCATGTAACATGATTACATAAAGACTAAAACAAATCAAATAAAAAGGATTAGGAAAAAAGGATGCCTTGGATGGTGTTACTGTAGGAAAAAATGCTTTTCTTTTAATAGACACTATAAGTGGCTATTTCCCAGTTGTTTCAACTGTTGAGTCAAAAAACAAGGCTGGTCTGATCATGTCTGATACGTGCTGTTCAGAGCAAATAGCTAGTCCACCCACTACTTGTGCATCAATGTGAGGCCGCATACAAACAGAAAATATAATAGACTCTTCAGCTATGATCAACAATGAAGAAAAATTTACAAAATCAAGTTTAGTGTTTGACAAATACTGTCCTGCCAGCAAATACTTGCTTTAATTCAGATGTGTTTGTTTATTAGCATGCAATGTATGACACAATACCATAAATACAAACCAAATCACCAGAGGGAACATTGATACTAGTACGTTCAGGTAAAATGCTAAATGTGAATTAATTCTATACTAGTTTAATTTCATTGGCTGAAGAGCTGATGGATGCTCTGCTGCACAAACACACACAAACAAAAACAAACACATACTCCTGTTCCAGCTCAGTTGTCCCCGCCTGCAGTGACAGAGGGGATTAAGGGAGAGTGTGCAATGTTGTCTTTCATGAACCAACCACACACACACACACACACACACACACACACACACACACACACACACACACACACACACACACACACACACACACACACACCAATGCTCCTCTCTTGCTGGACCGAGATGGGCTCAGTGTACTGAGAATCTAGTTGATGTTGAAGGAGTGTGTGTCTACCAGTGCTGTTCTTTGTTGTCTTCTACCTCTATTGCTTCATTTTAATTGGTTCATAAGAACTAGACAAGCTGGTAACTTTAACAGTCATGTGCACGTTACAGACTGATTGATGGATATTTGTTTGGAGGACGACCACAGACGGACACCTGCTGCTGACTACTTGATGGACCCGCTTTAACGAGCTGCACTTATTGCCATGGCAAACCCCCTACACACACACACACATACACACACACACACACACATCCATGCACTCACACACATACAGTGGAGCCTGCAGACTGATCATTAGAGTCTAGTGATCTTTCTCCTCTGTGTCCTCTTCTACCCCCACCGGCCTTCCTTTGAGATCCAGGCAAATTGCACCCCTCCCTCTCTCACGCCCTTCTTCTCTACCTCCCCCTCTGTCCTTCCTTCCCGTCATCAGCCCCCCCCCCCCCCCCCCCGTTTGTCTCTAATGGTCCTTTATCTTCTCCCTCCCACTTTTCATTTTACCCAGATTCTGATCTTGCACCTCCATCCCTCATATCCTTTAAAACTCCTTCCCTTCATCCGTCTATCACTTCCTCATTTTCAGACACAACCTAAGTTCATCTATCCACTCCCCTCGTTCCCGGCCTCCCCCTGCAATCCATCCATCACCCCTGCATGTGCCTCTTTTTCCCCTTCCACCCCTCCACCCATTCATTGCCTCCAATAATTACCCGGCTGGAGGTTTTAATTAGAGAGAGAGGAGGAGCCGTCTGGTGCGACAGAGCTCTAATTGAAACCCCAATTAGCCTCCTCTGGTTGTCTGTATGCCGAGGGAGCTACCACTCGGCCCAAAATCAGATTTTCATCAAGAGGCAGATCTTCTGAAGTGATTACTTTGAGTTCTAATAAAATGTAATAGGGCGGTAAATCAAAAATGCAGTCAAGAAACAGTCTCCCTCATTGCTAACGTTTATAATTGTCCAAAGCAATCTGCCTCAATCTACTCTGGAAGTTAACAGCAGGAAGCGGTGGCAATTGGGTGAGACAAACAAAAACAACAAAAAAACTCACTAAGGTAACTTGTTGCCTTGGTGATTACCATAGTGATGGCAAAGTCGCAGGAGAAAGCAGCCGCTTTAGTTTGGGGAGGAGGGAAGCGTGGTACGAATGCAGGGATTGAAAATGGTTTGTGTGTCTGTGTGTGTGTGTGTGTGTGTGTGTGTGTGTATGTATGTGTGTGTGTGCGTGTGTGTGTGTGTGTGTGTGTGTGTGTGTGTATGGATGTGTGTGAAAGGACCCAAACCTAACCAAATGCATCAAGTATGGTTTGTCTCAGTCTCACTCAAAAATACAAACATATACTATAGATCGTCTAATCCTCCACACACGTAACGCCTGATTAACATAACGACAAGCACGCACTCTATCCTTCTCTGTGACACATCCAGCAACACATTTGCATGAATGCTCCACACACACACACACACACACACACACACACACACACACACACACACACACACACTTGTTAAGCCTTCCCTCCTCCACCCCCTGTTGCGTCCAGCCCAGACAGACCCCGCTCAGTCCTATCTGCCTCTGGATTCGGCTGCAGACAACCACAGAGCACAGCACAGCACATCCTGATAAGCTCCCATTGATTGGCTTCAGACTGGCTGAAAGGCTGAACACATTGTCGCCTCTCTCTCTCCCTCTCTCTCTCTCACATACACATACTAATATGCACACATATTCACTGGGGCTAAAAGAAGGGAGGGAGAGAGAGAGAGAGAGAGAGAGATGAGGGGAGAGGGGTTGATGGAGAAGAAACAAAATTCACGATGACAAAAGCGAGACAAATCAAGACTAAGGGGGAGGCTGACTTGTTTGGGCAGATAGCCTATAGTGCTGCTGGAAAGACAGGACAGGAAAGGAAGAAATGGGGAGAGGGATGGGAATCTGAATGTAGAGGTTTATGAAAAGGAGCTGTGGATAAGACCATACGCACATTAGAGCTACAGAGACAGAAAGACAGGCAGGAAAGGAAACAAACAGGCCGACGGACAGCTAATCAGACAGGCCGACAGTCGATTAAACAGAGACAGGATCAAATGAAAACAAACATGTCAAGGCTTACTAATAATGCAGGTGAACCTTCTTCAATCTAAATTCAAAATCTGACGAGCTGGTGAAGCTTTTGAAATGTGTAGTTTTGACAGGTAATTACAGCTCCTTTTTCAGATATAAGGTAACACCGGTGGATCATTAATGACCGTGATAACACATCGAAAAAAAAATTCCGACCATCAATATATTATATCAGGCAGGTACGAATATTTTTTTCAAAAATATGAACCAAAATGAATCATCTCTTTAGATTTCACCAGAAGTGGCATTCTAATGGAGCAGCTATGGTCTTTCAGTGTGTGAGAGAGGGGAAGGAAATCAAACGAGACAAAGCCAGAATCAAATCCTCAACCTTGTGAAAATGCATTCTGTGCTGTCACCCGCTGTGTCACAAGGACGCCTCCGAATGGAAAGATGGGTTTGTAGCAGAGGGAGTGGACCCCTTCTGTTGTCGAGGTGTGACTGCATGATTGTTCCACTCGGCTGCAAGCTGCGGCAGACAGAGTCCTCCTGGGAAGACGGCAGCTGATGGAGGGACTAACTGCTTAGTTGCACCGGCAGGAGAGGGCAAGGGAAGCATGATGGAAAAGAGGGTAGAATTCAGGATTTGCGAGTAATTGTTGTAGTTGTGATGGCTTCAACATATTGCTTCAGGTTACATGCATTTCCCTGAGTAAGTAGAACATTTTATGTAATTAAAATGAACAAGCAAGTTTACATCCACACTATACTGTGGTTTTACTGGTTTTAAAGCTGCTAGAATCAATGCTTTTACATTAACAATGAATCAAATTATGAACACCATGGAGCATTTAGCAGCATTTTAGCCGCTAAACAGATATTTCCCTCTGGAGAACAAAACAGATCTAAAAGGCAGAGTGAATACTGGAGATGTAAGGTGAGCACAAACACAAATGATTGCTAATGTTGCACATTGTCTGCTCATTGTGTAAGCAAGACACTGTGTGGGAAATCCCTGCAATGATGTTCGCAAATATATCAGATGATGCACAGGCAGTTCCCTGATATCCCTGCAGTTGTGGTCTCGACCAGTCTTTAAATCCTGAGTCCTCTTTGAAGACAGAAACAAAACTGAGTAATCGATTACGAGATGAGACCAAGACCTTAAAAAAGTGGTCTTGAGGTATAGGTCTCGAGACCAAGACCCGCTCTCGAATACTACAACACTGCCTACACGAACAACCTTTATCCTCCAAAAACACATCATAACCTGCTGTTTTCTACACCGACTGTAACATTCACTTCTGTTACAGTATGAAAAACTGGTTGTGTGCATTTACAGTCAATAATTCCGGTTACTGTAGTGTCCAGGGAACCACTGTTCAAAGCCTGTGTGTGTGTGCGTGTGCATGCGTGTGTGTGTTTGATAAAAATAATCATACAGAGAGGAAATGTAGCTGTGCCCTCCAGTCAAAGAGAGAACAGCAGGGTACCTTGGCATCACCTCTCTTCCCCTTAAGACCTCCCCTCCCTTCTTCTTCTTCCACATCACCCTCTCCCCACTCTCGCTCTCACACATTTCCTGGCACACAATGTCTCTTAAAGAAAGGCTAACCTGCCAAAAGGTACGAAGAAAAGAAATCCCCAAACACTGTCGATACAACCGAATGTAATATTCTGCTGCACTGCACTGTGTTGTTTCTGCTACTTTGTGTAGCAGTTGTAGTTGGAGGGTTACATCAGATTGTCCTTGACTGTCCTGCTTGACTGTCCCCGTTTTGGTTCCAGCAAAGCCTACCAGGGGTTTGACTGTTTTATATGAATTGTTCAGCTGGTTTTATATTTGATTGGTTCTCATATAAATAAGGTTATATATGTCTATTATTACACCTACACTAGCTTTGTCAGTCAAATACTCAGTCTTTTTACAAGAATGTTGTCAGGTGGTACCAGAAGATTACCTTGAGGCTTTCCAGATTGCAGGTGTTTGAGAAAAAAACCTGCCTATTGCTTGCGAAACACATCCCAGAATGCCTTGCAGTGCCCCCGCAGCACTATGCTGTATTGTAATGTGCTTTATGCAGTGTCATGCATCATAGGGCATGAAGCAATGCTCGACCTCAATTTGGATAAGTGCTTTTTAATCCGCTGAAACTTATAAATGCATCATAAAACTCGATCTTTTGTGCTGTATCTTTGACAGAGCCACGTTTTTGCATCCGTATGTCATTTCTATTAGAAGGTGATTGCAATGCTCCGTTCCCTTGTTACGTTGATAAGGACCCTCTTCTCTTTTGTCGTCACAGTCTGAGGGTTATTCATTCTAATGCGAGATCGATGTCCTCTGTCTTGCAGCGTCACAATTTCCAGACATGATAATCTTCAGAGGCATTGGCTGGAATCATTACAGAAGTGATGGTGCACTGATAATGCTAATGGCAATGATTTTTATTGGACTGGCTGAATGGCTGTCAATATTACAAGAAGTGCCCAGAGACTGGATTGCTTTATTCATTCACAACAGGATACAATGGCCTCAGTTGAAAACAATGGAGCAATCGGTTAATGACAGTCTAAGAAATAAATGTCCCATCAAGAGGTTCTATATTTATTTTTTGTCCACACTAAGGCCATAACATGTGACAAACGTTTACAATCACAAACAATATTCTAAGGAGTTGCAAGCCAAATGGGTTGGGAGCTATTGCTTCAACCAAATAGAAATTGTATTATTGAGTGCAAACACTCTGCACTGATCTATATTGCATTACTGTGGAAATAAACTGTAAGTCCCACTAATATTGCCTGGGTTTCCAAACAGTCAGTGGACCGTGACGATGGCGAGTAAGCTCTTAAATTGTCCAGAACATGTGTGTAGAGTGGGACGATGGCTACATCTTTCAGACAGCAGGATGTTTATGCCTCAAATAGTCTGTCGTATCCCCCCCTTGCTCTTCTCCTCACTGCTCCCAGGCCTCTGTCTCACACAACTGTCTTCACATGCACGCACACACACACACACACACACACACACTCCCTGAGCACAAATGTCAGCCAATATTTCGCATTCTCTTCCCCAAAATGTCAGTGCCTTGGACAAAGCGTGTCTGCCTTCCTTCCTTGCTGGCTGTCTGCCCGCCCGCGTCCCACCTAAATCGGTTGTCACTGCCTGACATTTCACAACTTACCGGCTGACTATTCCTAAAGTGTGTCACGGAAGGTTATAGGTTGGGCGTACTACAGCGTGAAAGTAAAATAAACTGAATGCATAAACTATACAGACAGTACTTACTGGTTTCATGATGTGCACTGATGTGGCGATCCTTAACTGATATCCCCTCACTAAATCCATAGCAGTTGCAAATGTAGAAAGAGAGATATTGGCAAGCAGAGCAGAGGGTTTTTTTAAGCTCTTCTGGGTCAGAATCTACCTGAGAGGACCGAAAATTACACTTAGCTGCAGGCTATCAGGTTTTAGTGCCATGCATTGTTACAGCTCAGCTTCTCTGGGGATTATGTTCATATTGGAGGAATCTGCAGTGCACTATTTCAGTCCAGTGACAACATTTAGTGCATACCCAGGATGTTATGTTTGAGTTCACTAGCTAAACTCTGATGTAATCATGCCATCTATCTTTCCTGTCTTTTTCTTCCTTTCCTATCTCCAGGTTTTTTTTTGCAGAATCATCCATATTGGTGTTCTGTTCTCACTCCCGACTCGTTAAATATTGTGTCACTCGGCGTCAGATAGTGACGCTTTCTTTAGCGTCTGTAGAGGCACCAGGCTTTCAACTAACTCCAATGTAAACTCCATCCGCATTATTATAAGATGTCAGAGCATGACGTAGTATAAAGAGGGGAAAGTCCACGTAGGTAGGAAGTCGGGGTGGATGGTTGGGTCAAACAAACTAAGACTTTCAACCAGGCGACCACTGTTCGCGTCAATTATGACTTATTTTACCTTTGTTTTGCTATGTAACTTGCGTACTTAACTAACATTGCATATGTGAGTTGAGTAACATGCAAACTTATTTTACGAAATTTAACAATTCAACCAAAAAACTAAGTAAACCTGCGTTGGAAGTTTATTTTGAAAAGACACTGTATGTAAAAAGTGGAAACTCAACCACATGTTTCCTGTGAACACAGATCCAAAGCATAACGGCTGCTGATTTTAACGTACATTTATGTATTTATTGTTTAATTCTGCTGAGTATCATGCACTGTTTTATTGGACTTACATGCCGCTGGAAGAACCGTCCTCTCTGAACTTCGTTGCTTTAAAAACTCAGTTAAGATGCATAATTGTTGTGTATTGTGTATTTTGTGAGTTGTCTTAAGTGCTACAGCCACAGTCAAATTTCCATTCAGATAGTTGGGTATTATTAGGGTGCCTTACTGTATGTAGCGTAACTCCCTGAAACACTTTATTCTCTATTAAACTGTTTTTTAACAACATCAAGTCTGTAAAAAGAGATGCGTAGTCTCAATCTGAGAATGTGTTAGTGGTTACCATGTGCATACAAAGTATATGTTAACTGAATATGTTCAACACCTTGCTTTAAGTTCCAGGCTGGCTCTGATCAGGTAGAACTGTCTCCACTGCTCTGTTAATCAGCATTAGGACCTTAATTGAATCAGAGGTGGCAGGCTGCATTAGCAAAAATGCTGATGATATGTTCTAATTTTTTGCAGTCCATCTTAAAACAGTACTGACGAGCCCATACGAACACTGTAAGAGGTATAAGTTGCTGTGTAGCTCAAAACCTAAATGGATGTGAGCCATCATTAGCAACACCTGTGTTTTCCTTCTGTGACGGGTCAAAATATCTGCTGTGAAAAGAAGCTCCAGGGGTTTAATATAACCTGTTAGTAGTCTATGTGTACGGTCAGACTTTACTGTTTGTTTTTATAATTAATGAAACAGTACTTCCCATAAGCCTGTATTTTTTGAAAGTCATGAGCGATTGTCTCATCATCCGCTTGATGGATTTTTCTCTCAGATCATGATGATGAATGATCCGAGCACAGACGTAAGATTTAGGTCTAGATTACTCAAAACTGTTATGACAGAAAGAGGAGAAATCTTTCTATTCTTCTCAATTTTTTACTGTTTCAGCCTCTCGATACCTCACGCCCACACCCTTTCAGTGTGTGCTGCAGTTTTTCTTCCTGATTTGGACACTGATTTCTCCTTGAATACGTTTGTTTGATTTAAATTTGGCTGAGAGATGCATGACCCTGCTGCAGTGCCTGCAGATGCCATTTGGCCTCGACTGGGATTTTATTTGCGTCTTGTTTTTCACTGTCTGTGTCCCTCTACTCGCATATTACCAATTTTGTTTCACACTTCCTTCTAGTTTGTTTTTAAAATAGATTTGCTCTTATAGGCAGTAAAAAAAGATGACAGACAGCATGATGGGAAACAAACAAGAGTGTGAGTAAAAAACAAAACAACAAAAAGGAGTTTAAACCTCAAATAGATCAAATACAAACTATCATAACTTAACATTCAATTATTTGTTTCTGAGACTAACAATACTGCACACATTAGAAAAACACTGTGAAGTCCTAATTGAAAGTCTGATTGTAATTTTGATGCTAATTACAAAATCATGATTTTTATTTTATGCATTGGCACAATCCATGCTGAAATGATTTGGATAATCAGAAACATTAAAAGCCACTCAAAGAAACAAAGCATCCCCTCTGTTCAGCGCCGGGCACAAGAGGAAATGATTTTAGCCAGAGCCTGGGAGGAGGAACGTGCCATCTTTGCAGGGTTGGCACCAGAACAACCAATGGGGGGTAAGAGGAGGGCCAATGTGTGAGTACAATACAAATCAGATATACAGTATTCTTAGTTCATAGCTGGTCATAGAATAAACAACAAGAATAAACTAAATGTTGGCCAACTGCACAAACTGCATTTTTAAAGTCAGTGATAACAGATTAGAAATGACAGAAATAACTAACCAGGTGTTTTACCCCACTGTAAGTAAAAAACATAATGTAAATATGTGTTTACAGTTAGTTGACACTGGAAAGTGTCCTTGACTTCTCTTCTCATAATGTTCTTTGCCAACGTTATGAGTCTTAGTGACATTTTTAGAGAGAGAGAGAGAGAGAGAGAGAGAGAGACACGCACATGTTCGCTCACACCCACACATTAGTCTAATCTCCTGTTCATACCTGCCAATGACTCACCTAAAATGGATCAGGGAGTGAGGGGCTTTCTTATTTCCTCAGTGGCAGGAGCAATAAAAATCACTTCATAGCAACACACACACACACACACACACACACACACACACACACACACACACACACACACACACACACACACACCCCTGCTCAGCAAGTCAAGCGGTTATCCATTTTTAATGACGCACTGACAGCTTGACCTAGTATTGCTGGGCTCTGTGGTTTGTGTGTGTGGTGTGTTGTGCCAGTCTGTGGATACAAAATTTTATGTGAGGTCCTGAAAAGTGTGCATTTGTTTGTGTGTGCTTGCAAAAGCCATACTGGAATTAGTCATTTCCTGTCTGCTCACGCACACTGGGATGAAATTAAACACACGCCAGTGGACAAAAACAGAGTGTGTAACCTGATACATCCATATCCCTCGTTTCCCATCAGCCCCACCGTAATGACAATCTATAGCTTTGTAGCCAGGTAGCTATAGCTACCTAGCCATCCTGTCTAGATAGAGGTCATGTACTTTCACTCCAATAATATTAGTCATTCACCCAGGCACTCTCACACGACACACTTTTCTTTCGGTGCCCTCAGTGTGTGTCCTCCCTCTGGGCCAGCGTTCGCCTGCATCGTTCTTGTTCTGTAGTCCACGCCAGCTGTTATAGCAGCAGAAGAGGTCTGCCGTCATTACAGAGTCGATTACAAATTCCTATTCACTGTGATGATAGATTACAGTTTTTTTCAGGCGCTACCAAGCGTTTGTCCAACCAGTGGTCACATTTTCAAAACTCTAAACACAATTAGCACAGCATCGGTCTTTTGTGGCCATACCATTCACACATTTCATGTCGTTCTCAAACAATATGCAGTCAGTGAACACATTTCCACAATGCTTACATTTTCTTAACAGACAAGCTACACCTCCCAACAAAATTATGGATTGTTTTTGTATTATTTACGAATGTTAACACACAACATCCCACAATGGCAAAAACAATATTCCAAACCTTAGATACAGTCTAAAAACCTCTTCTGCAATGATATCAGTTCTAAAACAATATATCTCAGCTGATAATAAACAAACAATTGAATAATTGACACACAGCTGATTTATGTTGGGTAAATTGGGCAAACTACAGCTGATTCCAGTCTGGCTCAGACTCAGTGGCATTACTTATACAGTAAAAGGAGGACTTTGAGGAGTGATGTTTTTGGAAACAGAAACAGAAAAAGACAAACACTGTAATGTCTAGACGAGGAAGAGTAAGAGCAAGGGGCCCAGGGAGAAGAGCAGGCCCAGTGAGAGATTCAGTGAGAGGTGCAGGAGCAGTGAGAGGAGCAGTGAGAGGTGCAGGAGCAGTGAGAGGAGCAGTGATGAGATGCAGTGAGAGGTGCAGGAGCAGTGAGAGGTGCAGTGAGAGGTGCAGGAGCAGTGAGAGGAGCAGTGATGAGATGCAGTGAGAGGTGCAGGAGCAGTGAGAGGTGCAGTGAGAGGTGCAGGAGCAGTGAGAGGAGCAGTGAGAGGTGCAGGAGCAGTGAGAGGTGCAGTGAGAGGTGCAGGAGCAGTGAGAGGAGCAGTGAGAGGTGCAGGAGCAGTGAGAGGTGCAGTGAGAGGTGCAGGAGCAGTGAGAGGTGCAGTGAGAGGTGCAGGAGCAGTGAGAGGAGCAGTGAGAGGTGCAGGAGCAGTGAGAGGTGCAGTAAGAGGTGCAGGAGCAGTGAGAGGAGCAGTGAGAGGTGCAGGAGCAGTGAGAGATGCAGTAAGTGGTGCAGGTGCAGTGAGAGGAGCAGTGAGAGGAGCAGTGAGAGGTGCAGGAGCAGTGAGAGGAGCAGTGAGAGGAGCAGTGAGAGGTGCAGGAGCAGTGAGAGGTGCAGTAAGAGGTGCAGGAGCAGTGAGAGGAGCAGTGAGAGGAGCAGTGAGAGATGCAGTAAGAGGTGCAGGTGCAGTGAGAGGAGCAGGGCCAGGGAGAAGAGCAGGCCCAAGGAGAGGGCAAGGTAGAGGTGTAAGAATGCGTGGTGGTGGCATTCCAAGGGCTGCAAGAACAGTAATCAGTGATGGAATTTGTGCCACTATCATTGACCATGTAATCAACCACGGTCTTTCACTAAGAGAGGCTGGTGAAAGAGTGCAGCCCAATTTGAGGCGGTCAACGGTTGCCTCCATTATACGCATCTTTCAACAAACCAACAGGTAAGTATAGCATTTTACATGGATTGTTTCTATTCTCACTTGACATGTCAATAAGGCCATACAGTAATGCATATGTTGAATTTTTTGTCCCTCTAAAGAATGCAACGTCTTCCTCCCTCTGGGGGAAGAGGAAAGCTCCTCACTAATGATCAAGAGCTTGCCATTGTAGAAATGGTTGTTGCAAATAATGCAATAAAACTGCATGAAATTCAAAGTAGAATTGTGGAGGACCATGGGATATTTGACAATATCAATAGCATCAGCCTCACAACCATTACGCGGACATTGTCCAAACACAGAGTGAGGATGAAGCAGCTCTACACTGTTCCCTTTGAGAGGAACAGTGAGAGAGTCAAGGAGCTACGACGACAATATGTCCAGGTATAGTGTATATTCAATTCAATGTCCAGTTCTATAAGCGGAGGGTGAAAACATGAGGACCTTTGTAATCACCTGGGACAATGTGGCTTTCCATCATTCGCAAGCAATAACAACATGGTTTGAAGTCCACCCAAGACTGGTACGTCTCTTCCTTCCACCCTATTCACCTTTCCTCAACCACATAGAGGAGTTCTTTTCTTTTATGACCATCAGCCACATGACCAGATGTCCCTCCTTGAAGCCATGGATGCTGGCTGCAGGGACATCACAGTTGATGTTTGCCAAGGGTGGATCCGACATTCCAAGTGGTTTTATCCCAGGTGCATCGCCTTGGATAATATCAGATGCGATGTTGATGAAAACATGTGGCCTAACCCTGAAGATTGCAGAGATTAGACACAGGAATTTTGTGCTTTTTTTAGTTCCCCCCCTTTTTATCTGGGCTTTTTGCGGTTGTTTTTTTGTTCAGAATGCTCTTGTGTGTTTCATGGATATTTTGTTCACTGTAAGCAATACTGTAAAACTTTTTCTGTTCTATCATACTGTAAACAGTATTTATACTGTACCTCCTGTAGTAAACAGTAAAGGGAAAAAAAACTGATTTGGTTTTTACTGGAATGCTTTTGAATGTGAACATTACATGTGGACATACAGTTCCCAACCAAGAAATTTAGTGTAAAAACAGTGGATTGCATGTTTTGCATGCAAATACCTGTAAAACTGAAACATAAAAGTCTATGCAGTTTTTGTAATGTCAGCAATAGCCAGTATTTTGAAACCTGGTGTACTTTGATTGACTGGAAGGACCTTGTGAAGTGAAAACAAGAGTTATTCTTTGACAGAATAATTTCATTTTGAGTCAGATTTCCAGTGTTTTGGTAAAGTTAGTGTGTGCAGAGAAAGATGTGTTCTATTTTGAAATGAAGAGTTAGTATATATTTAACAAAATGTGTTTTTGAGAAGAAAATTATCCATTTCGCCAATTGTGGTTTGTAGGTGTGAGTCTGTGTTAAGAGTTTAGAAAAAGTATCTGAAGTATGGGTAAGCGCTTGTTAGCGAAAAACTGTAAATGTATACATTTGTTCAATCATTCTTTTTTATGATGGGTCAACTGTTGCATCATATACTGCAGCATGGTATCCTACATTATGTATCTTGATTGCATCAGTGCTGCAGCAGAACCTGTATATATTATACATGTTGGTCATATGTAACTACCGCACTGTCCATATTTTGGGGGGGATTTTAATGCAGTCAGATGAACTGAAAACTAAGTTCTTGTCAGATTCTCTAACTCAACTAAAACCCTCTTTTTTGGGATTTCTGAAAAAGATTAACCGACAACTATGTGCAGGGATTGACAAAGTACGGAGAACTGTGAAAGCAAGGTGGGGCTTGAACTTCTCTTTTATGATCTCCCCCCTCCCCCCCCCCCAATTCTTCACACAACTATCCCTCACTCTTTATCTGTTTGACTAAGTTTAAAACAATGAATGCCTTTGAGGAGAGACTGAATGGACAGAATAGGATTGGAATGTATTCACATATCCTGACACACACGCAGATCTCAGATTCAAGACAAATGTTGCATTGAAATTGTATGTCAGAGTACAAGGTTATTTGGTTGTTCAGCCTACTACAGTATGCACATAAAAATACTATTTACACAAGGATTGTGGCTGTGTGTGTGTGTGTGTGTGTGTGTGTGTGTGTGTGTGTGTGTGTGTGTGTGTGTGCATGCGTGTGTGCATGTGCATGTGCGTGCGTGCGTGTCTATAAGCCACAGGAAAAATGAGTCACTGTTGTCATGGGGAAAGCAGAGCAGTGAGACTGGAGGGATTTACTGAACCATGTAAAACACACAGTCAGACACATGTGCACAATTAAACACAACTTAAATTGAGTATATTGGTCGAATAATCAAACTGCATAATAAAGTCCTACTATATCGCTGCAGCAAGGTAAATGTGCAATCTGCAGACATGTACACAAGCACAAATAAGAAAATTCGGGGCAAAAAAAGAGAAGGTGAGCTGATGCGCAGGAACATTCACAGACCTGTGAATAGCACACACTCGCTCACACACACTGAGCATCTGTGCCAGGTTGTTTGCAATAACAGTGAGCAGATCAGAGACGCAGATGCTCTCACCACAAACTAAACAAACCAAAATAATACGCACGCAAAAGCATTCAGAATGTTTCTGCCTTATCTTCTGCCTGTCTCACATGCATGAACACATACAGCAGAGTACACAGTGATTTAAACAAAATCCCTGAACATGGCGCGATATGAAAACTCACATGCAGCATGGAGGATACCTCATTAGCCAGAGGTGCCAGTCACAGAAACTGCAGAGAATCCCTAGTATTTCCAGTATTTTACCACGAACTAAAAAGATCTGTAATGATCTTTTACGTATGTGGTGAGGACATTTACTCACCTTATATCTTGTGAAAACAAACCAAAAGCTGTGATAGTTGAGAACTGCATTAATAATTAAAAAATGTTTTAGTTTAATTTCATTTTCATTGTTAGTTGCTGGCAGGCAGATGGATGTAGACAGACGGAGAGGCATCAGAGAGCGTGTGTAGTCATGTGATGTGATGTGAACATTGATTCAGAGTGGTACATAACAGAGAGAAGAATGAGAGTGAAGATGGTGAGAAAGAAAGGGTTCATTGTCTGCCATGTTGATGTGAACATAGATATCTAGAAGGAGAGGTGGATGACAAAGGAGGAGGAATGACGCAAAATCTGCACGCAGAAAAATAACTCCGTCTCAATCAAAAAACAAATTATACAAGTTTTAACATTTCAATTGTTTGGGTAGTGTCTTGTTTCGATGCGTATGCTTCCTTAATTCCCTCATTGTCCAGCAGAAGTAATGCAGACACTGTCTCAGCCTTTTTTTGTTCAATTTCAGTGTGTTTCAACATCATAACTCTCCAGATATAGGACACTGGGGAATGACACACTCCCCGCCTGGAGCCTACAGTATAGCAGGAAGGATAGAGCCACACAGAGAGAGATGGAGAAAGAGAAAGATGTGTGATGATGGCCAAAGACAAAGCACTGCGGTACAATGTAAACATAGGCTTCCCTTCATTACAGTGAGCTCATTGTACAACTCTCTGTGAAGTGTTTGTGCAGAAAGACTAACTGAGGAAAGAGAAAGGGATGGAGGGGGTCATCGTTCTGGAGATAAGAGAGAGAGAGAGAGAGAGAGAGAGAGAGAGAGAGAGAGAGAGAGAGAGAGAGAGAGAGAGAGAGAGAGAGAGAGAGAGAGAGAGAGAGAGAGAGATTTCACTGTCGTCTCCCTGGGTGTCATTGTTCATGTGTTGTGAGATGTAAAGTATTGAATGTACCAGACTGTTGTTCTGCTCCTGTTTTACAATAACGTCTCAGTTCAGATCAAGAATCAGCTGAAGATAAACTAAAGCAGATTGTCCTAATTTAACACAGCAGTGGCGTTCCATTTAGCCCTCACACAGTAGCTAAAACTGACACTCAAGTGTTCAGAAGCTAACAGGCATTGTGGAATGAAATGATTTGTTCTGAATGGAGCCTGAAATAGAAACAGTTAATTAAAAAAATTGAGTAGAAGGTGTGATGGAAAACAAAGAAAAAAAATAATAATTCCACAGTTATGTGATAAAAGCAGCTAGAAAATATAATATGACTGACTCAGTGAATAAATTTAACATTTTTACATATGAACATGCGATTATGGTCAATCTGCTGGTAAAACAATGTCACACAGAAAGCAAAAAAAGGAAGGAAAAACTGAAAAAGCCCAGACAACATAGAACTAGAAAGAGAAACTTTGCGACCAACCATTTGTGAAGGCATGTTGTGCACTGAGTCTGTGATGCTGGCCTCTGCAGTGCCTCAGAACTCACTGGCAGATGGAGAATAAAGCCTGGAAGAGAAGCAGGATCAGATCTTATTGAATTAATAGAGAAACATCACATATTTCCTGCCCTAATGGTCTGCATGTCCTCCAGATTCACTCGCAATCTCATTCAACCACACGTGTGATGCATGTACCACCAACCACGATTGTAAATGTTTGTCATACTGTGCAGTTTAAAACATGGTGTGCATGCATTAAAAGGCAAAACATCGAATGCATCGCATTATAAGTCTGTTTACTATAAAACAGTAGTTTTAAATGAGCTGCCTATTATTCTGTAATGTGAGCTACTTTAAAAAGGCCTTTCATGTGAATTCACACTCGGCTGTAGCTTTTTCTTAAGGTGGCGGTAAAAAGAAGAAGTCATTTGCACAGTCACATGGGCAAGATGGAACAATAGTTGCAGTGTGTTTGTGTTGCCTTGGTGGTGTGATGGTGTGTGGGAGTGATACGAATGGACCAGTCGGCTCTGTGTCACAACATCCACACTGAAGTCTGTCCGGCAAGGTCACCCTCCTACATACACAAGCATATGTGCACACACACACACACACACACACACACACACACACACACACACACACAGATATTCAGATTCCATAGTGTGTGAACGCACACACACAAATAACAGAAGTGAGGCAGGCAAAAATTGTACGAACGCACGTTCTTTGAAACAAAGTTTGTATAGTTCACTCTCTGTGACACACACACACTCACACACACACACAAAGAACACAAACAAAAACAGAAAGGAAGTGAGGAAAGTTGGAGCATTCAATTTAGACTTGGCCACCCGACAAGTGTTTCTCTTCAGTCATGGCATGTATCGTCCTGTGTGTGTGTGTGTGTGTGTGTGTGTGTGTGCGTGTGTGCGTGTGTGCGTGTGTGCGTGTGTGTGTGTGTGTGTGTGTGTGTGTGTGTGTGTACTGCCTTGTGTCCTGTGTGTACGTCACTGTGAATGGATGAATGGAGGAGGTGCGGCCAAGGTCAAAGTGGGCGGAGTCTGACACGCTACAGCCTTGCTCTCTGTCCCTCTGAGTATCAGGCCTCCTCTCCCTCTCTCTCTGCCTCTCTCTCTCTCTCTCTCTCTCTCTCTACATTTTTGTGAGTCTGCCTCTCCGGCTCTTCATCTCCATTTCTAGCTTGTACTGTGTTCTTTCTTTTGTTCTTGCTCTTTTTTTCAGAAAGCTCAGTGGTCACACCGTTTCAGTCGGGATTTTTACTCCCAGTAGGACTACAAATGGCCAAAGTCTATTCCAGCAGCCACCAGTCATCCAAAGAAATGCCTAGAGCATACAAGCACCGGCAGCATAGACACACACCAGTGACGTGCGGTGAGGTTCGTGGCTGGTGAGGCACTGACACTACATAAATCAGATTTACAAATATATGAACCCAATAGAGAAGCTTAAATCACCATTCAATTGGCAGCTTGCACATTGACTCCTGGTTGTTTTTCATATCAGCATTCTTTACACACACATAGGTAAAGTACATATTTGATTCCACCGGGAGCGTTTCAGAAACATAGCGCTCGCGGGCACCACCCGCGAAAATCGTGTGTAACAACCACGGATGTATAAAGAGAACAACAAACACTTAAAAGGTTACTTTACCTGTCCGACGTTGAATTGCTGTTGATTTGTTCATATTTCCCTGTTTTTTGAGACATTTTTAAGCTTGGATATAGAATCTTACATTTTTGTGGTCAAAGCAAAATATAAGAAGAAGAAAAGTGTAGAAGAAGAGCAACGACAGAACAAGCATAAACCCGACCCGTGGGCTCTCTCACGCCCTCTTCTTTGAGGCAGAGGTAGTGTTTGCCTCTCTGTGCTTTTTCACTGCGGTTTCTGTCAGATCAGCAACACTAAATATGTTCTACACAGACGTGAAATACATTACCTATTCTATGTAAAGAAAGGACATATAATAAAATTATCTACAAATATTACAGTGGTGACAAACAATGAGAAAGCAAAAGGCACGCGCTCAGCCCAGTTAGTGAGGGATTCACAATCTGAGGTGAGGCACAGCTCGTCACTGCCTCACCTCACGTGTCTCCTCTGTTTGAACAGGACATGCGCTAATTCAGCGATTTTGATTATAAAAATGCTTGAAATGATTGGAATCATACAGAATTTACATTTATAGCACAGATCAGTAGAGAAATATTAATATTTATTTTATTTTAGCATTTGTTTTTTACTTTTCATGATGACAGGTGAGGCTCTGCCTCACTTGCCTCCCCTAACCGCACCTCCCTGACACACACACACACACACACACACACTGGCTTTGACCTACACGGCAGGTTGTTTTGCAGCTCCTTGTTCCATAAAGGGATGAATAATCATCTAAATATATCTTTATAACTGTTGGACTGAGTGTCAGTGTGTGATTCTGATCAATAAAACCGGAGGTGTTGGTACATGAGGAAAGTGACCTCGACTTATAATCATCATGCATTCTGCAAATACAATGGTCATCCATATTTTACATACATCTTAACCGCCACTGTTTTTATTCACACCAGCAAAAAAGTTTAGAAAGAGTTTCTCCTTTATTCCACTGAGGTTGGTATTCTAATTCTAATTAAGAAAAAGTGTTAATGAAAGACACCAAGTGGTGTTTGGGATTATTAGCATTCTAAATGAGGGTATTCTTCATCAAAACACTAAAATATTATTTGCTGGTCATGAGGAAAATGCCTCATAATGTACCTGAGTCAAGTTACCAGTTGAAAACCCAATTGAACACACTTAATGTCATATAATATTATTCCGAAAAAAATATAACTCAGGGGCTTTTCTGTCGCTCTGGTTAGCGTCTAGCACACATGGGATGCTTACTAATATAAAAAGAATGAACTGCAGAATGTTCAGCAGATGTTACTTCGTAACCGGATGTAGCCAAGCGTGCTTGTATATGTAAAACTCAACACAGACCTTTCCCTGTGCACAGTGATGCTGATTTGACTATACAGTACGTTTGTATTCCTCTCTCAGACTCATGGAAGTGGAAATACATATGGTCCCTCTAACAACTTCAAGGTGAAGATACTTTAACATTCATGTGTCCAGGCAAGTTAGTCAATTAAACATGTTTTTTTTGCTTTTTTTTTGTGTGCCACCCTCAAAAAGAGGTCGAGATTGTTGCGATAAACTGAGGACATCTTCATCTTTTACATATATTCATATGCAACGGGTTAAATCCATCACTTTCCTTCTACATTGATCATGTCCAGGCTTCATTTCCTGAATACAGGGCCCCACATTGAGGGCACTTAACCAAAGGGATGCTGCCAGACTCAAAGTTCTGTTTTGCCTCAAGTTCATCTCATTCTGAAGTTAATTACACGGATGCTTGTCAAGATGGATGAAATCCCATCTAAAGCGCCCACCAATCAGCCCCGGGGCATACCTGTTTTTGTTCTGCAGAGAGACTCCTCGAGGTATACAAAAAGGTCTTAAGACATAAAGCACTTTAAAAATCAATGCCCGGTCGTCACTGAAGGATTCCTGACATGAAATTAAGCAAAGTATGGTCTGCCGTTGATTTCATGAGTTGTCTTGTGCAAATCCTGAAAGGAAAGGAGAAAAAGCAATTCTACTTTTGAAACATCAACATAAAGGTTTCATGTCCTAAAACCTTCTTCATCATATCAGCTGCTGATAGATTTCAACATTTAATACAAGTCCATTTATTTTCCTGATCCTGCATCACAGGATGAAAGACTAGCACTCCTGATTTGGGTCGTGTGCTTAAAGTGTCTGAAGAGGTTTCACTGTCTGGTATGTGCCCTATTTATATTAGATACCACCTGGAGGACGCAACACAAGAGCTGACTCTCATCTTCAATATGTGAGGGAAAGGAAAAGAACCACCTCGATGATGTCCTCTCCACTTTGACAGGGGGACAAAATCCTCAATGATCTATTTCTGCCATACTGTAGCTGTGTGCTTTCAGAAGGAGACCAACTGCTGAGAGATGAGTGCACGTAAATATGCTTTTATCCACTAAGTCACCAGGTAATGCGGAGCGCACAACTTGCTCCGCTATTTGGTTTCGTTGACACGATCCCTGTTTCCTTAACGTGGATGAAACACCAAAATGCAGAGGAGGGAAGCTACTCTCTGATGCATCAGAGTTTCTCTGCCTTTATGAGCAAACAGTAGACAGCTATTGTGACCACAATATAAAGCTTGGTATGCGCTGCTTGCTTATCATGATTAGTGAAATGGTCCATGGCGATAGCAGCTTGCATCAAAGACATGTGAGAAACAAATTCAAAAGTGGAACGTGAGGAATTTCACAAGTTCATAAATGTTGCAATCCAAAACATTTTTACAAGTTTACTAGAGTTTCAATGTAGCTCACTAGAGAACCTTAACATTAGCAGTATTAGGCTTGTTGCTGGTTTTAAATTACCAATTTAAATACATAAATAAAGGAAGATAAAAACATCACTCCAATGCCTTCTATCCCCGGTCTAAATTTAGATTCCCTCCCTGTTTATGCAAAAGCTAGTCGTGTCTGGGAGTGCATATGAGAAAAATATAATATCATATTCAGATAGCATGTGTGCGTGTGCATTTGAAAAAGAGGGAGAAAGTGTAAGCTAATACAACATATTAAAATTAAAGGTCACTAGCTCTCTATTTTCAGAGCTGTCTTCATTACACTTATAATATTAACTCATATGAACATGGCTGAGGTGGTGTGTGTGTGTGTGTGTGTGTGTGTGTGTGTGTCTGTGTGTGTGTGTGTGTGCGTGTGTGCGTGTGAGAGAGAAAGAGAGAGCATGGAGAAGTGTATGCATGTGTGTTGTGCATGGATTTGAAGTGAGCTCTCAACCCAGGTATAATTACATGGAGATGTGCTCAATCTGACTGCATTTATGGGGAACCTGTCACATTCATATCGTTGTCATTGCCATAGTAACCGAAAGGTCTCTTTTTGAATATCATTCTTGAGAAGCTTTTTTACGCAGCCGAGACCCACGTCATCAGATCTGCTTAAAGACCAGCAACAGAGGAAGTGTGTGTGCGTGTGACTGTGACCGTGTGTGTGTGTGTGTGTGTGTGTGCGTGTGTGACTGTGTGTGTGTGTGTGTGTGTGTGTGTGTGTGTGTGTGTGTGTGTGTGTGCCAGTGTACCTGCATGTAAATTAATCTCCAGTATTCCCAGTCACAGCATGGGGGGGGGGGGGGTTGAAAGAGAGCGAGAGGGAAAGAGAGATGAGAGGGGGCAGAAAGAGAGAAACAAGAGAGTGAAGTGTACATCGTGCAGGCTGTTGCTAGGTGGAGCAGGGTTGATGCTTTGAAGCACAAGTTTTTGTAACAATTTCTCTCTTGCAAAATGCATAAAATGTGCACACAAGAGACAGGCACAGAAAACGCCTATCTACAAACGTATCGTCACTATCAAACACAGCATCCAATGCGCAAACACACTGAGGCCCTGTGACTCAAACAAGCAGTGTTGAGGATGGAGCGCATGCACAGCGAAGGAGACATAGAGCCAGAAAGGTGAGGTGAGGTTAGAGTGAAAAACAGGAAAAAGTCAAAGACAGAATAGCTGAGGGAGCCGATAAAATAGTGGGAGACATTAATAAGAAGGAGATAGTGAGAAGACAGTGAGGTAGATAAAGTGAGTGGATGGGAAAAGATAGCTATTCAGTGGAGAGGATGGGAGGAGATGGTGAGGAGAAAATGTTTCAGACATTCAGACAGAAAAGTGGAATAGAGAAGGATTGGAGAAAGGGATGAGCTTAGACTGTGTGAATGTAACAGAGGGAGAGAGTAGGGAAGGAGATATGAGAAACTGTCTGAGGAAAGTGGTAAAAGGAGAAGAGGAGCGAATTAAAATAAGGTATTAAGAAAAAAGAGCAGGTGAAAAAAAGATGACAGAGAGCTCATTCAGCTCCCAGAAAAAAGGTTGAGTCTGTGCAGAATAATACAACCGCTCCGAGTTTATATTGTTATTAAGGAAGTAGAGTACAATTGTTTTTCATCCCAAATTAAATATGCTCTGAAAGTACGACGAGAAAGTTACGCAAATATATTAACCTGGTACAATGTACTACAGCAGTGGTTACCAATGTTTCTGTGTTTTTATGTTGGCCTTCTCCAGCTGTTTTTTATCCATTTCTTTCAGGTCTGTGTGAAATGGTTATGGGATGTTATCGTCTCTATAGGAAGTCCTACTTTGATGGTGAAATACACAGCTGTCTTCACTGTGAGCATAAAGGTTATATTTATTGCAGCACAGGACCATAATCTACTCTCAGCCTGAGCCTCTCAGCCTCTCTGTCTGTCCTTGTGTCATCTTCTCAAGTACCTGCATGACTTGGGAGTACAAGTGTTCAGACACGTGTTCACAAGATTCAGACATGTGGCCGAAAATGTCATCACCTGTCAGTCTGCGTTCCTTTCTGCAGCCTGCAGTCACCTCTGCTTCCCGAAGCAACTGCGCCTCACCAGCTGTTTGTTTGCCTTCAATAACGACCAGTTTTCAGCGGTTGTGTTGTGAGGACGCCTTTCTGAAATGATCGAACAAATGATAAGTTTGTCCAACATAATTGTCTATTGATCGTGTGACGGATTAGTGAGACGTCATTGAACCGTCTGGTTATTCATCCACTTCTTTGTCGGCTGGGGCCTGTGACAATAATGCTTTGCTTTAACAGTGATCAATTCAGTACTTCATGCCAAGAGCCTGTGTAAAAAGAGAATTTATTTGGGGAGAGACAAACAACCTGACTAAAAGAGGACAAGGACCTCTTACCTACCACAATCTCTGAGTCATCGCAGCCCTCCTCCCACATCTGCCCTAATACTCCATCGCAGAGGACGCGTGCACACAATAAAACACAGGCTGACACTTTTGATGCAGAAGCACGGGTGTGTACCTACACAAAGCACGCGTGTGTGCACGTACACAAATGGTCACAGAAGCACTTGTACCTGCGTAAGTGCACACTGCTCTACATGCAGCCATGGATACACACACACACACACACACACACACACACACACACACACACACACACACACATTAAAAGCAAAACATGAAGTTGTACACATGAAGAGAGACGCCCACACACACACCTATGCACTTGCTGTAGGCCAAAGGGAGTTCACCATGGCAACAGGAGAGTGGGGCAGTGTGATGCAGCCTCTGACTGACACAGGTGTGTGAACAGATAGCACATGGACGCATATGCACATACACAGAGGCAATGTTAATAATGTTACATTACTGCTACACAGTCATGGGCATATGTGAATACCGGATTAATGTAATTGTCAGGTTCAGTCCAGCCACACTGTGATATGCCGTAGAAAAGCAACTTACCAAATGTCAATAAAGTGCCCATGTGTGGGCAGCTAAAGAGACTATAGAGATACACATCTCATATATGTGACAGAGCAACTTATGGGCTTACATCCAAAGTCATCCTGACTAAACGTGATTGTGTTGTCACTCAGTGACCATCAATCTAAACAAGAGAGGACTATTTCCTGGATATCAGCCAGTTCTGTATGAGATGGACAGAACAGCAAGGATTAAAGGTGAACTCACAGTGGTGTGACGTGAATATCAGTAATTAAGTAGAAAGTGGAAATGAGGTGCTAGGTTTTGTGGGAACCCGGCTGTCCTAAACATGGAGATCTATCCGGTTAGCTGCAAGTAAACACCATTGGTGACATCAAATCAAGAAAATATAATCTTACCAACCAATGTCTGGGTGTTCATTTTTTTAAATGTGTCACAAAAATAGTGTTACGGTGTAAAGGAGTAGTCTGTGAGAATTACACTGGACACGATGCTGAGTTCAGCTCCCTTTTGGCTGACTCGCTTACTTCTTGCAAGCAGATAAGGAGGCTGTAAGGGAAAAATAAATCTTGCGGGAGGCATGCATTTTGAAGGAAGGCGTTTTTATCCATTTCAAGAGAAATATGTACCTAAATAGGAATCTCTGATATGACACCAGTATTTATGTTCTCACCACCGTTGTAAAGTCATTCTATTACGCAGTGTACACCAAAAGTCTAGTCGGGACGAAAAGTCTCACGAATGAAAGGTTTTTATTGAGGTCTTTGTTTTTCTAAGCACTATAGAACAATTCACTTCATATTAAAGGAATACAGAAATTCACTTTCTTGACCACTCGGGACAAATAATAAATTGACGAATTAGATGAGAAGACCACTTTCATGTCTCTAAGGTCTCTGAGACAAGGCTACCACCAGCAGCCGTTTAGTTTAGCTTAGCACAAAATCTGAAGAAAAGGGCAAGCTTGGCTCCGTCCTAAGGTAACAAGCTAATAAGCATATTTCTCAAAAGTCAAACTATTCTGTTAATGAACAATATTCAAAGGAGAGAGAGAGCAGTCTCTTTGACCCTGCATCCCTACAGGGACCAACCAATAGAGCAACGCAGAAATTAATAAGAAAAGATAGAAAGGAAGTAAATACAAGTACATGGTCAGGTTTCAGTGATTACTGCCATAATATGAAATACATTTAGATGTTAAACATACTCTATGTGGTTTTAAGAGAGAAGAATGAATGTAAAAGTGATGGTACTGCTTAAAGAGGCTGACAATCTCACTACTTGGAGATTGGATATAAGATACATGAATTTACTAGTTATGTGTATGGATGTATCCACCTTAAAGCCACAAAACATATCAGTGTCAGTGGAAGAGCTTCCTCTTCTGTGTGTGTGTGTGTGTGTGTGTGTGTGTGTGTGTGTGTGTGTGTGTGTGTGTGTGTGTGTGCGCGTGTGCGTGTGTGCTGACGGGGGTCAGGTCCACAGATATTGATTGAACTCGCCTTGGTAAGAGAAACGTCACGTGAGAGTTAAATTGAGTGGTGTTCCACTGTAATGCAGACAAGGAGAGTGGATATGATGATAGAGAGAATCCATTACAACCACATGGTGACTCTGAGACAACCAGAGAGAATTGGGTCACTAGCTAATTGGACAGAAATACATCAGCCCGCCTTATGAGTACACATACTGGCACATACTCACGTACTATACACACAGCTGGCACGCTCAGACCTGCATGAATACACATGCATTACATACAGATAGTATAATGGTAGATTAGCATTTAATAACCATTTAATCAACTGCATCCAGTGGCCCAGACAAGACCCGGGGATTTTCATTATGCATGACCAAGTCTGACACACAAAGAGATACACTCTATATCATTAAACATATTGATTATGACCTCATATACAGAATGTGCATGCACAAACACACATGAATGACATTTCTATACACTCTTAGAGGCTATAAATAATATTTAGCAGACACTATAAAAATTCTGATTAAATTCAGGAGAATTGTTCACCCCTGAGTTTCTCTGTTGCAGGGCAGAAAAGAGTGGAGGGGCGTGGGGAAGAGGAGAGAAGGAAATGAATGGAGAAAGTGTGGAGCTATAGCAAGAGAAGGGAGGGAGACGAGGAGAGCAAAAGATGAGAAAAGGCTTGGAATAGAGGAGAAGAGGGGGGAAAGGGAGTTCATTATATCGCCCGGCATGACTTCAGAGGGTGTTCGAGCTTCAAAAGGGCAAAGAAAAGGACATGAATAGTCCCTAAGACACACATTAACTGCCATTTACACATTCAAGGTATTTTGCATTCTGCTGTATCATGCTACTGAGGAAGAAGTGGGAGCAGGGTGGGGAGTGAGGAAGGAAGAGAGAAGAGAGGGAGCACACACACACACACACACACGTAGTAGACTCACACTCAAGCCTTGATGCTGAACAGCACCGAGGTTTGAAGCAACGATACTTTGATCAATCAGATTTCTGAGGATTGTAAGATGACGAGGATTGTTAGCCGGAGATACTGTGAGATAAAAAATGATGGTGTCAGTGTTCTTGCCTTATTTGTGTGCCTCTCCTCTTTTTTTCTCTTTATCTCACATGGTCTGTCAGCTCCCATCTCCCTTCTTACATTTCCTACCTCTTCTGTCTCAACCTGCACTTCCTTCCTCCCTTTCCATTTGGATTCAACATTTTGATAAATCAATTTCGTCCAATATTCTTTAAAGCTTGTTCATTATGGCAGCAAACAATCAATATTTACGGCAGTTCATCAATAAATAAGGCATTATTTTGTGATTACATGCATAATGTATAGAACACATACACATACAGTTGATAGTCCCTCTGTTTTAAGCACCAACATTATTTAAAAAGTATACCATACTTTTATGTTCATGTTTTAATGAACCTGCTGCATGTACTACATTTGGACACTTGGACGTCATATTGTCACAGAAAGCTATAGGGTTACATATCTGCACATCTTTAAGGCCTGGTTGAATCGGCATTTAAAACAGCAAATCAAAATATCACACTGAATATCTATTCATTCTAATAGAAGTTAATTGCTGTTGACCAATAGCAAGCCGTCTTGACAGTGCTGCTGATCTTTGAGGAGACAGAGGAAGCCTAGCAGGCTTGCGTGTTAGCAGTTAGTCTGCCAGCTACAGTATTCACCAACAGATCAGCCGATACATCACCAAATTCTTTGAACCAACTGCACAGTTGATGCACAGATGGATTTCATTGTTCCACTTTCTGGTGTGACCAGGTCTGTGTTCTTTGTTTCTCACTTTCCAGACTTCTCAATTATGCAGCTTTAAAAGCTCAGAGGCTGAACTTTGAGAGTCGAAAGACGTGTTTCTGTGCTTCTCATTTACTTATGCATGAGAGAGAGAGAGAGAGAGAGAGAGAGAGAGAGAGAGAGAGAGAGAGAGAGAGAGAGAGAGAGAGAGAGAGAGAGAGAGAGAGAGAGAGAGAGAAAGGGCAGAAAGAGAAAGAGGGGATAAAAGATTTAACAAAAAGCAGAAAAATTAGGTGAAAGAGAGAGAATGCTGTGAAAGATAAGGGTCAAAGAGACAGCAGGGAAAGAAGATGAGAGATCATAATGAAGAAAAGAAAAGGGCAGCAGGGAGAGATTTGGATTTTTTCCCTGCATGTCTGGTACAAATTAACAGCAGGGGTTGACAGCACACCGCCGGTACCACTGGGATGGCAAAGTGTGTGTGTGTGTTAGTGTGTGTGTGTGTGCATGAACAAGACTGAATAATTCAGAAACAAGCTGGGTCCCACTGAGTTAACATTAAGTCAACATAGAGATGCAGACACACACACACACACACACTCCCCCGGTGTGCAGGGAGACTCTCGCCTCCTCTGGGTCCCACAGACAGATGGGACAGGAATTGTGTCACTGGGTCAAACTCAGGCAGCGGTGGCCATCTTGGAACCTCTCAGCCAACTGTCACCTCTGTTAGCCTCGGAGGGAAAGTCTTTTTTTTGTTTTGTTTATAGAGAGAATTAACTTCCGGTCACGGTATCCCATTTGTCCATCTTCCTGCTAGACTGAGTGTTAAACCCTTGTCTGATGATGTCATAAAAGATGTGAAACCGAAGTATTCACTGGATTGACTTGAAATGTATAAGTAAATCAGACTTGAGAAATTAAAATCAAAATTGTAGTAAAAGGGATACTCTTCTGATTTCACATTTCAAAGTCAATGTATCAGCCACAGCCTGTTAAAACATGTGTAAAATGTCCTCTGTGGCTCTCCAGGGGCTTTGTCAAGTCTGAGAAATTGATGACACCACTTGAGTTACCTCAGCTTTAGCTCAGAGACCACCCGGTTTTAAAGTAGAATAAATCTTCCCTTCTTACCAAGAGTAAGACAAGATGAACACCACTCTTATGTCTATGCATTAAGTAGGAAACTACAGCAAAGAGGAAGCAGGGGTAAACAGCCAAAGTGCCTACCAGCACCTCTAAAGCTCACCAATTAATGTGTTGTATTTCATTTTTTTCACACATTCACAAATAGAAATGTAAAACAATAATTTGGGATTTAAGTTAGTAGTGTTACCGTTTCTTGACAAACAGTTGTTTCCGACCACATAACAACGCTAGTATGCCTTGAAACCGCACAGTGACGACCAGACTGTAAGTTGTTGCTACCGGCTGTTCGGTAAAGAAATACAAACAAACTATATCTTGTATTAGTGAGCTTTAGAGTTGCTTTTAAGGATCAATCCTCTCCTCTAACTTTTGACAAGGTAGGGAAAATGTGAGATAGTTTGTTTCCCAAATTGTTGAAATATCACTTAAGCATAAAGCAGGGAGGATTTGACAAAAGTAATGGGAAGTGCAGGATTTGGGGTTTTGGAGCTGAAGTCCAGCATCATGTCAGTGCACTATACTGCTGGTGTTCCTGTTTAAGTACATATTAAACCACAGTGATTGATATTAGCAATTTAGAACTGTTTACTATTAAGGTTATTCGTGCTTTCTTAAATTCCCAATGTTAAGCAGTCATATTAGAGAGTCGTACGATGTTGTAACATGCCAACATTTTACATAATCCGTATGTTGAGGCAAAAATAATTAGCTCACAGTGATTGAGTGACACATTTAAACAAAGCTTTAATCCATACTTTTTATTCTTCCTTTATGCACGAGTGACAAACGGTTTAGCTTGCAGGCTCACTTTGATAAGGAAATATCTTGAGGTTCAGACTAATTAAAAATGAGTGATTTTGCCATTAATTGTAATGTTCTGAGTAAATGAACACTGCAGTCTTTATGCTTACCAATCCAGAAGTACAGAGTCTTCTGTGTCTGTTTTGCAATTTATTTTTCATCTGTATTCCAATCCATTGATCATTTCTAATTTAGATTAATGATACTTTTTTTCATTTCCATCATATTCCTTGTAATTTCATTTTAGTTTAATCATTAACTTTTCAGCTCAACTCCTCTTTCTGTGTGCGACTCCAAGAATAAACCATCAGCTATTCTTTATCTTGTATTTTCCACTCTGGTCTGTTGGAGCAGTGGAATATGGGTGGCTGTCTAACCCCCATCACCTGTCGAGATACACTGGATGGATGCACCCCGTGGAAATTAGCGCCAGGATTATGCAAATCCAAATTGAACTGTGAAGTTAAGAGGCTCGGCCCAGTGACCTCGTCATCGAACACAGGCAGGGGACGGGTGTACAGACAGATCAACATACAGTATTCACATGCATACACACACTCACAACCACAGAGTGTGTGTGTGTGTGTGTGTGTGTGTGTGTGTGTGTGTGTGTGTGTGTGTGTGTGTGTGTGTGTGTGTGTGTGTGTGTGTGTGAGTCCATTAGCCTCTCCTGCCTGTGTGCATGAGCGGAATTGGAATTTGGTCATTAGTGCTGTGTCCTAAATTACCACAAACACACACACTCACAAACACAGACACAGTCACATGTATGCACAGGCCACTGGTTTCTCCAGCTGTGACTGCAAGAGTTTATTTGCACTCTCCAACAAAGAAGAATTCTATTCATTTAAAAAAAAAAAACATACCGTAAACCATTTAATGGAGCAGCACAATGCCATACAGGGACTTAAAAGTATGTTTTTTCCACTCTCCAATTGGAAAACCACAAAATTATACAAAGACTCCAGCTTTAAATCTATGTTTGAATCTTGCCGTATCCAAAACTGAGTTTGTTATGCTTATTAACCTGTGCCAAAAGTCTGTGATGCAAATCAGGACTCACTATGCATTCGAGCATGTAGGCAAAGAGATAACAAAATATGAGCATAATCATACAAAACTCAAAAGTAATTGGATCATTTATGGCAGATCCAGGCTCAGCGATCTGTAATACATTAACATTGTTAACATACAGTGAATAATCAGGCTAGTTTCAAATCAGCTCCATAACATTTCTCTGTCGTGGGAAAAACTGAATTGATGACGTGAAATTGTCTTACATTTTAGAGCTTTTATACAAAGGGCTCAATTATTGTACACATATGATAATTATTGTGCCACTACTACTTCAAAGATTCCCCAACACATACATTAGATTTAGTCCGAAGAAGCAGGACATCACTAATATCACGTCAAGCTCAAAAGGTCCTAAATCGAAGATAACAATCTGAGAGGAGGAAAGCATAAGAGAAATAGAACAGCAGAGAGATGGGTTGAAGAGGTATATGTATATATATATATATATATATATATATATATATATATATATATATATATATATATACATACACACACACACACACACACACACACACACACTGATACATTCACAAGTGTGCTAATGCAATAAAACTCGCATTCACACAATCATACTCATTTGCTCACACATCCTTATCTTATTTAAGGTTCACAGAGTCTGCCAGATTTTCAATGCTGGTAGAATGTAATGCTTGGCATTAGCTCAGCGTTCCCCTGACACACACTGTAAAAAGGGCTTCAGCTGCTAAGAGTGTGTGTGTGTGTGTGTGTGTGTGTGTGTGTGTGTGTGTGTGTGTGTGTGTGTGCTCACAGGGCCCTACCCTAACAGACAGGCAGACAGCAGTGAGTGTGGGTGGTGTGAGGGAGAGAAAGAAAGATGAGAGAAAGTTGGCGGAGATGGAGACGACGACAGGATAAGAAAGGGAGGATTACAGTCATATAACAGAAAGAACTAAAAGAGCAAAGGTAAGTCATAGGAGGAGAGAGAGAAGGAGATAAAGAAGCTAGGACAGTGTGAAAGATAAATATCTATCCATGCTCCCCCAGTGGCAGCTTGCGACCATCAGTCGTCATCATCAGCATCGCCATGAGCCAGCCTGCTAATGTCAAGTTCTGTGTCTCAAGTAACTAATAGATTTCTACTGTCGCCCCACACAAGTCTCGATTCTAATTTTTGTAATTATTGTGTGATTTTATTTTGAATAAGGAAGTTGCTCCTTAAAGAATAATTCATGTTTATTGCAACTGGAGATCTATTTACATAGTTTTGCCCTAGACACAGAAATGAACCACTATGCGATACTATGTCAGCAATGATGCAAAATGACAAAGATTAATTTTGGTCCAAAATCTCATTTTACCCGTCACTATAGAGTAACTACTACTGAGTGTCTTTTATATCGAGTTCACCATTTGTTTAAAACCTGTATGATTGTCTGAATTATTTCTTCTTATCGGAGACTTTCAGGAGTCTATGATATGGATTAAACTTTTTGGGTTTTGGCTTCTCTCCATGTGTGCGCATCAGTCTTCCCTTCATCCTCTCCAGGATTTACTCATTTGACGTGACACTTATGTCTCTCCCTTTACATGCTGCTTTTTTTTCCCTCTGTCTCCCTCCCTCTCTCTCTCAACACCCTCCCATTTCTTTGCCGCTTCTCCTCCCCCACTACTTCCGTTTACCCTTCATTTTCCAATGACACATGGGATCATATCCTCTCTCTAGGGAATGCAGTGTAACTTAATACGGGTCAGTGATACACGGAGAAATGCCCGGCCCCACCCTAACCCAGTTAGTTACTGACACTGTAGTGAGTGTGGAGCTCGGGGTGTGTTTGTGTGCCTTTGTATCGTAGATATATTGCATGTGTGCATGAGTTCGTGCAGCTGTAAGTATTTATGTATTTATGTATGTGTATGACGCCTGCCTACTGCTTGCATTAGTCATAGACAGTAGATACTGCCTTCCACGGCACGCTAAAAGGGTCATTATGACCGTAGCACACTTCCTGACCTCTGCAACGCTTCTTTAAATGCTGACAGCGTGATGCACAATAAGGATAATGATGATGATAATGAAGCCCCCCTGTTCTCTTACATTTGTGGTTGATTAGGTCAAGAAAAAGCAGAATTTTGTTTATTATGTCAACAAAAACACCATGTCCTCGCCTCTGTCCTCTGCAGGGTTCAGGAGGTTTTTGTACATGCAAGGGCACGCTGCTGAGGAGTAATAACTGGGTGGGTTGATGGGGTTTTCTATTAAGGCATATTCCACTTAACTGAAGGTCCATCATTTATTAGATGAATGTTGTATCACATGGGGTTTTTCTCTCGTATGGATGTGTCATTCTGTGCTAAGAGGAATGCTGTCTGCCATGCAACAAGCTGCTGAGTGATCCTAGTCGATTGAGATTAGCAAGCATCACGATGACCTTGATTGGGACTGGCCCGCATCAATACTGCGTGCCGATCGACCAGTAGCAGCAGATACCACGAGTCTCTCTTCACCGACAGAGGCAGATAAACAACAACAAACAAAGCCGAGCCTGCTTTCGAGCTGCCCCTGGTCTGAATTAAGTTTTTTTTGTGTCTGAACATTTATCCAGGTCGTTAAACTTCAGTAGTTTCGGTTGTATGGAAACATTTGCTTATCCACCACAGGCAAAGAAGAGGGCAGGGGTTGACTCACCATCTTCAATACTTAGAAGGCTAGACAATGAGTCAAGCAACATTAACCAAATTTCTGGGTCAAATAGTATCACGCTATACACTCGGCTATATCAAGGATATAAAATGGTTCAAGCTCATCTTTTCTCCTAGAAGAATCTCATCTTGGTATTGGTGTACTGTAGCTTTCACAAGCCACAATCAATAATACAATTCGTATGCAGAAATGTTTGCAACAGAGTCATCCAACCACTTGAACATTATAGTATGGGAATAATTATTAGTGTAATGTGCATAAACACAACGGTCGAGTGTCTGTGGGTTGGTTGTAATGGGCCAGCCACTTTTACCGGTTGTTAGGATATTTTAAATGCACAATACAGATACTTCATTTTGATATTTGAAGCCGTTATGTTGGTCACCTTCGCAGATAAAAACAGGTGGGAGCGGAGTACAAGCAATCTGCTGATCTCATTTGTTTCATGTTTAATGACACAATTGAGTTAATGGGTCTATTAGCACTTAGAGAATTCAATTTAAAATGTTCTGATTTTGTGAATTCTGTGCATAAGTCAAAGCTTCATCACATGTTTCATCTCATTGATGAGCAACGAGCAGTACAAGACACTGACTGGTATAAAACAGATGTGGTCTCCTCAAGCGTGGCCTGCAGATGGTTTTTGCTGCTCTGGTCTCCAAGCCATTGTAGATAGATGAAGTTTTAATGACACTCGTGAGGAAATTGCGCCTCTATTTGTTCCTGCAACATCTTTCTCCCTTTGGAAACATATTTATGTGTCCCTTGTAGTCAGAAATAATAGTTTAGCATAAGAGCCAGTCATGGTTGATTTGTTATTGTGCTTCAGCTTATTTTGAACTGAAGCCATGCAGAAAACGATAAATAGGATACACACGGCTACATTTTTAACAGAGAAAGTTCTCAACTGAAGGAGGAGACTGCTTTATATTGTGTCGAGTGTGTCAGAGTCAAAGGTTACAGATCAAAAGCACAATTGTGTCATCTCAGTAAGACAACCTGCGTTGTCTTTGGTTATGAAGTAAACAAGTAGATTTTAAACTGAAAACTTCCGGATATTCAAACATTTTAACATATTTTCTCAATGTTTGTGTCCACTTGCTATTGACCTCTAACGCCAACAACAAATTAACCTCCAATTAAAATGGCAACCCAACCCACCTCCGTATGAATGTAAAACAGAGATTCGCCGCTCGAGAATTTATGAAAGTGACCATCTCCATACTAAATGTATGCAAATACAACCAGAGCATGCAACATTCAGCAGCACTGCAGGGAGCAGTAAATAAGCAGAAGATGAATTCCACAACTGACTCTGAGATACAATGTTGAGGCTTGTTCATAGAGGAGCCAGAGAGGCGGGGGGTGAAATAGAAGACTGGAGGCAAAGAAAAACAAATGAGGAGGAGAGTGTTGCTCTCATAAGCACGTAGAAGGCATAAACGTTAGTTCCTCAGGGATAGTAACATTTGAGACGTGTCATGCTGATTATTTATAGATTGACAGACTCCTTTAGTCAATCACCTGTAAGGAAACACATTAGAGTGCAGCTGGTACGACTTACATTCATACTGACGCAATCGTTTGAACGATCGGCCCCAGTGATGTATGTAAAAGCAATTGAAAAAGATATTCAGTCATATGTGAATAATGTTAATGCAATGAGCCTCTGTTGGAGGCTTGCCTACGGTCACTCATTCATTTAAATCTGACAAGAGGTCAATTTTGATAAATGGGAGGCCAAAAGAAAAAAACACGACTAGTTGCATTTTTATAAGGGTGTTTTGGTGACTGAACAATTATTAATGTAGTGATTTATTAATGCTAACTTTGACTGAAAAGCACATGCACAAGTCACTTGTCTGCTTTGGCACTAGACCTATAAAAAATATGTGATGAATCAGTTAATAAATAATAATAAACAATATGTTAAGCTGTCTACAGTAGTAAGACCTCTTCCTAACCTCAGAGGTTTTTCTGCAGAACAAATAAACATCCAGTGAAACATCCACTGGAGGATTTGTTTTGTTAACCCGTGCAGGCAGGCCACCATGGGACCTCATTAGGGTTAAGGTTTTGCTTTGTGTTGTTTTGCTTTTCCTCGTAGAATTTTTCCATCGAGAGCAAAGTCGCATCTTGACATCCATCTTTATTTATTGTAGCAACTTTATTTTTGGGTTGTGAGGCATTTTGACATCATACAGTTGAACACAGTGTCATATTTCCATATCCAAGCTTTTATGTTTACCAAAGACACACATTGTGCTAAGAATAGGCTTTAAGGAGCACAAACAGAGGTGTAGCGTCCAAACCTTTAGCAGAGTGTAAAACCTTAAGTTGACGCGTGTCTGGTCCTATGCACATAGCTCACACTGACGCCGCTCGTAGGTGAAAGCACGTGTGTTTTATTTATCCAATTTCCTTCTTACAAGTTAGTGAAACAACTTCCTTTCTTCCTAAAAGTAGCCGATTACCTAGACACACTTTAAAGATCCACAGGTTATCCACGAATTGTTCCACAACTTAATCCACATAGCACGTTCCAAATGACACGTTCGGAGAACTGTGCGGCTCCACTCTGCTCCAGCTACGACTAACAGCCGACACTAACTGTTGCAAAGTGTCCTTAAAGTGACGGCAGTCTGTCACTTACGTGTATTTCTTACCACAACAAATGATAACAACATCCTTGTAACATTCAAAGTAGAAACAGATCTGACTGAAGTTAAACATGTAAATACAAGTAAATATTTTACAGCAAATTGAATTTGGCTCTTACAAGAGGTATCTTTTGTAAAGTGACACTTGATAACAAAATGGCTTTATCTTTGAAAGGGACTGAGGGATTGTGTATGTGAGGGTGCTAAATTGTTTTTTCTGAGAATAAGATGAAATCAAAATGTTTGAATAGGTATGCCTTAATAAAAGTTGAAAAAACTCACATTCCATCCCAGCCTACCCAAGCATGTAAGAGACAGAGAACCCCCATCCAGGTTGCCAGTCTGTCACAAAGTTAACACATATTGACAGATAAACATATTCCAACATACAATTTAGTTTCCAATTCACCTAAGCTGCCACTGAGCACAGACAATAACAAAATAGCCATGAGGTCACAGGTCAGGGAGAGCTGAGGTCTAACCAAGCCACTCACAGTTTTTTTCCTGTTTACCTCCTGCTACTACAGTTAAGAGACAACATCCTACGCTCTGCTTCCACTGGATGTCTATACATCAACACATCCCACTGATAACTATCAATCTCCTGCGGTCACTTGTTTTTTCCATATCCCTTTCAATAGTATTCTCTCTCTCTAACTGTCTGTGAGTGGACAAAGAAACAGACAGAAAGGGGTTGGACTGTACAAAAACAGTCGACAGCTGAGGGGAATACACAAACAGACAAAAGAGAGACTAAGGGCAGAGAGAATGAGAGACAAGGAGCATCATCAATGATCCATATCCATATCACTACAGGTCTAATACACACTCTAGCTGATGGCAGGTTGAACCAATCAGAGCATGATATGCGTCGGTATCCCATGGCTACAATCTCCCAGACACCCCCTGGGGCGTACAGTGGATGGTAAACAAAATGGATGGAATGCACAAAGGCCCACTATACACAGCCCATAGTAGTGTCTGTCTACTTTCCTTACTGGCTTCCATCCTTGCAAATTAACACAGTAGTTTTGTCCCAATATGACACACACAAACACCAGGTGACCAAAATTAAATTATGCCATCCTCTGCTGCGACAGACAGACAGACAGACAGACAGACACACAAAGCCAGCTGCAGACAGAGGACAGAGACTGTCTGGCAACAGGTACACAAAGAGAATCTGGACTCAGTTAACTAACTGGGTTTAAGCAGAGGCAGAAAAAAAAGAGGAGGTTTGCAGGAAAGTAATTGGCATGAGCAAAGGTCAAAGGAGGAACAAAAGACTTGTAATTGTCAGACTACGTTGACAGGAGGATAAGACAGGGGGTAGAATGGGGTCACACAAGTGTGGAGGATTACGATGGGGGAAATTACTGCTATCTGGCTGAAGAGGAAGGAATAAGTCAAAAGGTAGAATGGGCTTTGGACACATTTGAAGTGAACCTGCAAAGAAAAGGAGATGACACATTTGATATAGCCTGGAGAAGTAGGATGAGAGGTTATATAAAAAGGTGTACAAAGCTCTGTTTCAATTGGAATTAGCCTTTACAGGAAGTTTCTATCTCATACATTCTGTGAGAAAAAAATCAAAACAGTGAGCTAACACTGTATTGCATTCATGAAGCGTGAAGCATGTAAAAGCAATTTTCTATTCAACAGTCAAGTGAGTTATGAGAGAACTTCTGAATTGTTATGTTGTTCTAACTAACCCTAATGCAGTCATGAAGCAAAAAGCTAATTTCTTTTTCCATATAAACAAATTCAATTTGGGGAGATTTTCCATTTATGTGCAACATGTCTAAATTACCATGCATCACAAAAAACACAATGATATGAAAACAATACAGAACAAACTTAAAGTGCCAACTTTAAGTAGAGGAAGAAAAAGTTTGAGGAGTATAGGAAGGAGTAGAAAAAGAGTAAAAGGTTATGCTACTGGTAGGGCGGCATGAGAAATTACAGCACTGCAGTTGTGAGAAGAATAATAGATTCTGCTGAAAAGAGGTAAAAGATTCTCTACTAGAGACAATACAAGCTATGCGGTGCGCGGTATGGGGGTTAAGAGGTGAAAGAAAGGGGGAAATTAAGGTTGGAGGGAGGCTGAAGACATGTGAAAGGATGGAGGAGTTGGTGAGAGGGTTATTTAAGATGACAAGGTTAAAAGGAGGGTCACTAAGGTTACTGTAGAGAGGAGTACAGAGATGAAAGGAGAGGAGGAGAGGATGAGCGGGAGAATGAGATGGGTGAGTGCAGGCACAGATTAATTATAGAAGTAGATCCACCGGGACGTACACAGGAGAATAGAAGAGAGAAAAGAAGTTAGAAAATGAAAATATAAATGAGAGGAGAGGAAAAGGGCGAGAACAGTTGAAAGACTCCAACAATAGCATTCTCCAGTATCAAATGAATATATTATATTTAAACTATTGCCATCAAGACCTGGAGAAGATGTAGTTCATAAAAGCATACTGGCAGAGAGGCAGTGACTGAATACAAGATGGGAAGGTGTGAGGGTGAGGAGAGAGCCTTTAGAGGAGAGACAAGGGGAGTAGAGAAGGGTGAGGCGAGGTGAGATGGGGGAAGTCAGGGTGTTGTGTTGCCGTGTGACCGGGTGAGCCCCGGAGAGTCCCGGGGTTGCACAGAATTCCTAATGAAGAAGAAACTGCAAACAAGAGCCTGAACTACTCCCGGGAATATTGCAAACCTCCTATTGGGATGAGTGATCTTTATACTTTCTTCCTCCTCCCATCTCTGGAGGCAGCACATGTTTACACACACATGCAGACTCTCTCACATAAGCAACAGGCACACTAGTATTATTTTATGCATCAAAAATGTATAAACATGGTTGGGGAAAGAACACAGACACACAAGCACAGCATGAGCTTACTGGCGCGCGTGCGCACACACACACACACACACACACACACACTATCTCAGCCTGACCATATGAGACAATGCGAGAGCATTTGGGCCAGCGGTCCATTCAATGATGACTCATATTGGAGGAAATGGGATCTGAAATTACATTTTCAGAGGTTCTCATTTTAAGTGCATGACAGCAGATTCACATTAATTTCCTGAGGGACTCGGTCAAGCGTCACATCAATCAAACATCACATAGCTTCGTCTTACAGCCATTCACGGGCTGTAATGAGCCTAACAGGATATATCTGGTTGGAAAATGTTTTTGTATGCACCTGTGGAGAGGTTGTCAAGCACCTAATATGATATATCTGTTTTAAACCACACAAGAGCCTGGGTAGATATACGAGAGCCAGATGAATACCGTGTACAACCCTTCAGAACCCAAATGAACATGTTCAGGTTTCAGGCCTTAAATAATACTCTCATATAAATGACACCAGCAGTAGAATAAGCTTGAATCCTCCATTGTTAACCTTTCAATCGGCACACGGTGATGAGTATGAAGCAGTGCAGGGCCACAGTACAGACACAATCATGTATCATGGCTATTCAGGCCGCACATTTGAAGTCTGTCTTTTGCATTGGCCATCAAATATAAGCACTGTGCATTTAAATGTGCTCCATGCAAAAAAGTATTAGTATTTTGTTTCTGTGAATTAACAACATCTGAAGCAGAAGGGCCCACCCAAGCCATGGGCGAGCGTGCCACACTGCTGCCATCTAGTGTTAAAACACCACAGAGACGTAAACCGTCTTCTTGGGAATGTAATTTTAGATTTCTGGCAATTTGAACACTTTTAAATTGATTATATGAAGTGTAAATGGGATGATATACTTGTATGGTCTGGTGTAACAAATGCTTAACCAGGAATTATTGTGCCGCTACATTTTCTGCGCCATTGTCACTCCTGAGCATCCAGCACTTGGCGTACAAGAATCCACCAAAACACATTCAAATGCATTAAACATAGGCTACCCATGGAGACCCAAAGAGAACAGACCGGCTGCCTGTCACAAACTCAAGGTCCACACTGTGTTTCATCTGGTGAGCGTGGAGACCCAAACTCACAGACAAGCAGATGTTTCACTGAGGGACTCATCAAAGAAAGTGTAGAAGCCTAACGATTGCATGAAATATCAAGATCATAATCACATAACAGATCAAGTCTTTTAAATCTCCAGGGATTTGTCTTGGTGGCTCTGGCACACCTCACACAGAGTTTATCAGCACAAAGGAGAGACAATGACATCATGCACACAGGGAGATTAGACAGCTTCATTGTTTGACTGCTAGTCAGTGAATATTCCACAGTTTGCACGTTTCATGATAAGAAAGCCATTCTGCCAGTCTGGTAGTCATCTGAGTAAAAGACCGTTATAAAACACGAGGAAATGATTAATCTGTGTCGCTATATGGTGACATCAGGAGATAATTTACAGCTCTGCAAAAACATTGTTATCATCTGAATTACTAATGTATTCACCCATCTATTTTTCTCATTTCACTCTAACTTTCTTGTCATAAAATAATGAATATTAATTTGGGGGTATTTGTGTCCAATATATGAGACAGCATCAGAGATAGAAGAGGTCAGTGCAGGTTGATGCGGACTGGCTTCACAGCACAGATTATTATTTTTTTTTTAAAAGGTTATCTACAAGGAAACACATTACTTTCTGTCTGATTCATCTTACTCAGGTCTATTGAGTGTCATACAATACCTTGCGTTTAAATTACAAACAATATTGATAACTATGTTTTTTAATTATTATTTATTTTATGTAACATTTTATGTGAAATAAATTGCCATTCATACCACTTGTGGTAAAATGATGTATGTGGCAGTGCAAATACAGCATTTTCTGAGTTTTCTAACTGTCAAAGTCCCAAATGTTTAACTTGTGTAAACTACGATGGCATCCATTTAATTGCACACTCTGGGTTTTTACAGAAGGATTTCTGTATTCTGACAGCGTACAGAAAACAGAAACACCAATAACAGAAGGCTTACAATGCAGTAGTATGAGCTAAAAACCAGAATGAAAAGCACAAGACTCCCTCTTCCATCTCATTCAGCTGCTGTGGAACTTACAACTGCAAAATGATGGTATTGACATTGAGTATTCAAATTATAAATAGATTATAAACATAAAGCACAACTAAATGACTCCTCCAGCGAGAAACGCTTCTACTTTTTTACCTTTTAGATTTTGATGTTCAGCGTGCACTGTTTCAATGATAATCTCATTTATTTACAGTAATTGCCATATGTTCAACAATAAACAGTGTAGTAAAATATTGATTGTCAAAGACTAGTGTCTGCATTCTGAGCATGAATAATTATGGCTATTATCTGCAGCAATCAGTCGAGGTTGAGAAAATGCACTACAGCAAGGAGGTGAAGATGTGCATGTGTGAGAGAGGGTCAGGTCTTGTCAGCTGGCATATAAAATGCTGTATTTGACCTGAACTATTTGAAAATTAGTCTTGCTTTCTCGTCTCTGAGTCGGCTGTGCGGGCTCTGAGTCACGACTGAGTGGGTTCAGGCTCGAGTTCAATCTGTGCTGAAGAGATTCTGATGGTTTTAAAGCATTCAGAGACACACTGTTATCTCTGTGGCCCAGAAAGACCACTGATATCTCTATTTCACACACACACACACACACACACAGAAACACACAACTGCATCCTGCAGAGAGATGCTGATACTCAAAGTGCAAACAAATGCTGTTAATATACACTCTGTGACACATGAAAGACTGTTCCAAGAGGTAGAATACAAACTCTCAGATTCATACCCTCTCTTAGTAGGCGCAAAAACACACAACACCAAACAAACCCTAATGCATGCATTCAGCACACACTCCTCTTCACAGTGTCAGTCAAAGCCAAACCAATAAGCCACATCATAAGAAGAGGAGAATGAGTTACAAATGCCAAACTGCACCATGTCACACACGCTGCCTGGTCTCATTTAGCCTCTGATGAGTTTCCTTTGGTGAAAATAAGCCGTGTCTCTCACAGACTCAGTAGTGCCTATCTGTGGCCGTCCAGTCATACTGCAAGTCCTCTCATCAAGGTACTAAATACTGTATATGGTTTAGATTCTCATGCGCATCTTTTGTTTGCACTGTAAAGTACTGCTGCTCCTGCACTATAATGTTATCTCTGTTCTGCTTATTTCTACAAAGCAAAAGCAACACTTAAAATCATAGTTCGTTATGTGTCACTATAAGCTCTCTTCATCTCCATCAGAATACTTGTTTTGGTTGATTTGGTAATTTAGAATCAAATGACTGTACTTGTTTAGTATCCGTTCAGCATATTATGGATAGTCCTGCTGAAATGGTGGCTGATTAATAGCCTTAATCTTATCATTGAAACATATTGTGATTAACAGTATACATATTAAATATTGTTGAATGTTGTTTTCAGTTCATAACCGCAGCAATAGCAAGAGGAAGTGGAGATATTTTGACTTGGCGGTATGCATCTATCAACGACTGACAGTTTATGTATTCATTTAACCCTCTGTAAAAGTGTCACTTTGAACATAAGCTTCATGATATAGGCCATCTATCTATATGTTTCCTCTTATGTCACACAGGTCTATGTACCTAATGGATGATCAATTCATCCTGACGAAAGATGATGGATTAGTTTACTACAGGACCGATATTGGTCTATCATATTAACAGAGTAATCAGCTGTAATTATCATTCATGACTCGTAATTAAACAGTCAGGACGTCGCCTGGGGATGAGAGCTCAATTAATAACTGTGGCAGAGCCAAATCGTCCCGTCTCCACCACAGATGTACAGCTACACTTCCTCCTCATTTCAGCTTCTCTCTTATGTTGCCTTCAGGTGCTATTGAAAATTTGGAAACATTATTTGCGACGCAAATGACGCGGTGCACCAAGTGCATGTATGACTGTGGCTGCACCTGCTGCCACACTGCAGATTTAAATACCTGCAATCCTCCTTCTTACTTCTCTACTGAGTCTGTTAACCTTTTGACTTCATTCACATTGGACCAACATCACAGATTTATAATGACCCATGTTTTTTGTTGAGCCAATTTGTTGACCCCTATAGAGTTATGTTTTTACAAGGACACACATGCACGGTCAACAGTTGGTGAAGGTAACATGACAAAAAGTTTGGCAGCGCTCCCACAAAGGCAGGAAGAAGACTGCTTGCTAGTAAACAACATGGAAATAAACAATGCACATTTAAAAATTGTCTACATTTCATGAGGAATTAAATGTGCAAAACATGAAGATGCACACAAAGAGTTTGATGAATGACACAAAATGTAAACAGAACTTTTGTTTGTTGTTGTCAAGTTGGGTTCGCAAACTGGTTTAACCAAAGCAGGTATTTCCGGGGAACACGTGAACGCAGCAGCCACTGCACAGTTGCAGGGGATGGTTGCAGACGCAGCTTGATTCAATGTGCTGGAACAAACAATGTGTAGGAACAGGGAAGCTGCATCCCTCTAGAGAGAGTGACAGATCATGGGCAGTCGGTGGCGAGACGGTCCACGCGGTCATTCAGGAAACCCCACCGGTGGCCTAAATACGGCGCGAATGCCTCGCCAACAAGAACCGGTCGGAGAGACGGGGGACGCGGTGGAGTCGCTTCGGGAGCTGCCGCGGTGGATGCGGCTTTACTTCTACGGGATGCACGGCGTGACTCTGGATGTCCTGCTCTCATCGGTACAGGGTTTTTTAAACCACCGAGACCCTAAACTGGTGGGCTTTTCCTCTCCGTATCTTTGCATTATGCATTCACTGACCCACTTTGCGCTGGAGAAGATTTACTCTCAGAAGAGGTGTTTCCGAGGTCGGCCTGTGGTGTTTCATCTTGTTTTCTACCCGTCTGTCTACATCGGGCTGCAGATCCTTATCGGGAACATCAACACTTTGACCGAGCAGGTGCGGGTGGTATCTGGCACGCAGCTGGCCGTGCACTACATTCTGTCTCTCTATTTCGCCAAGGTGTTCCACAGAGGACTGTCACGGCTGCAGTACCACCGCTCCTGCACCCCCGACCGCCCGAGCGAACTCAGCCCGGAGGACAGAGGTCATGATCGGGGGCCTCTTCGCGGTCTGCCCGGCTTTGTGCGTTTCTTGTTCTTTGGGATGCACGGCTTTCTGGACGAGGTGATTTTCACCTCTATTTTCAACCTGGTGGAGAAGTCTGACCGGAGCCTCAGCGGCCACACGTCGCTGTGGTCCTTCCTGATGTACGGGAGCTGCAGCTTCGTGGTGGAGAAGCTCTACCTTCACCTGCACTACAGCAGAGGCTGGGGGACGTGGCAGCGGCTCCCCATCTACATCTGCTTCATTTACACCTGGGAGTTCTCTTGGGGTCTGCTCCTGAGGCAGTTCGGCGCCTGCTCCTGGGACTACTCCCATTATCCTCACAACTTCATGGGACTCATCACCCTCCTCTACCTGCCCGGCTGGGTCTGCCTCAGTTTGTACCAGGACGTGCTGTCCAATGTCCTGCTGAGAATCAAGTGCACCAAAGATGTGAATGGTTTGAGTGAGGAGAAGGGAGAGGTCAATGGACCGATGGAGTCAAAGAAAAAACAACTTTAATTTGTATTTTGATGTTTTCAAATTCTGGGGAAAGTCTGGTTTACAGTAGACTGAAGAAACAAAGGGCCATTGTTTTATTCTAATTCATAAATGAATCAGATCGGACTGATTTAACGGGAAAAGACATGAATGTCGATTTTTATAAAGAAGGGCAAGAAGTGACTCTTTGGACAGTTGGTCAGCAATGTGACAACAGATGTTGAGTTCAACATTTAATGCAGCTTATGTTTTCAGTAAGTTTAGAGTCGTGATACTTTGGAGTCTAGACACTTATTACCAGTATGCAGATGAGTCAGTTGTTGACTCTGCAACGCCTGATATTTCTGGGTCCAGTGATAAAGATAAAACACAACTGAGGACCATGATACACCAAACCTGTGTAAATGCAGTTAACCTACTGCCATTTTATCTAAAATATAGTTTTAATATGAATATTTTTCAAGTCTACAAGACTTTTAAAGTGTGGGAATTCCGTTTTTTAAATGATTGCAGTGGCAGACTTACCATCTTATACATTACATGCATTGTGGCAGGTCTGGTTTGAGTTGGATCGATTGTGTCATTTACATTAACCATTGGCATGCTTTAACTGTAGCTCATATCTGCATGCCAAAAATAAAATATGTAAGGTTTATGGATTAGACATGATGATATTCATAAGCAGTATTTCCAAGACAAAAACAATGGGCATTAACCTCTTTTTCAATGTTAATATTTTGAAACAAACTCCCTATTTTCACCCATCTTGTTAATATGACCCTCTATTGACTATTGCATGAATACTATTTGCATGACAACTAATAGAGCAGTAATAAACCCGGTAATAAATGTAGCAAGAATACCTGTAGCTGAATGGATACGAGGAGCAGAGTGCGATTTTACTGTGAATCTTTTATGAACCGAGCATTACTTTGCTGGAGTGCCTTCCTTTGCATGCAGACTCAAGAAACAAGGCTCAGTGTCCATGAGGCTCCTCTTGATGGACTAGAAGCACAGCAGTGATTTGTAAATGGTCATTATAAAATATTTTAACCTTCAGCATTAATCAGTCTCAGTCATTACATTACATTACATTACAGTCATTTAGCAGACGCTTTTATCCAAAGCGACTTACAATAAGTGCATTCAACATTGGTAATCAAAAGAACAACTAGTCACCAGAAGTCATAAGTACATTTCCTTTTCCAAACAAGCATCTAAGAGCATGAAGCAGAGCATAACTCAGAGCCAAGGTACAGTGCAGAAATAAAGAAAAACAGTTAGTGCTATAAGTAATATGAATACAATAAGTGCAACAAGCTAGTATGAATACAATAAGTGCTAAGTGGAAGGCTCAGGGTAGCACTTCCTGAAGAGGTGGGTTTTCAGTCTGCGCCGAAAGATGGGCAGCGACTCCGCTGTCCTGACGTCAGTGGGAAGTTCATTCCACCACTGTGGGGCCAGGACAGAAAACAGCCGTGACCGAGTCGATCGGCCGCCAGGACCTCTGAGCGACGGGGCAACCAATCGCCCCGAGGCAGCAGAGCGAAGTGGTCGGGCGGGGGTGTAAGGCTTGACCATGGCCTGGAGATAAGAAGGAGCTATTCCTTTCACTGCCCTGTAGGCTAGCACCAGAGTCTTAAACTGGATGCAAGCTCTTACAGGTAGCCAGTGTAGAGAACGGAGAAAGGAAGTTGTGTGGGAGAACTTGGGGCGATTGAACACCAGGCGAGCTGCGGCTTTCTGGACAAGCTCCAGAGGTCTGATGGCCGACGCCGGGGCTCTGGCGAGTAGAGAGTTGCAGTAGTCCAGGCGGGAGATGCCAAGAGCCTGGATGAGAACCTGCGCCGTCTCGTCAGTCAGGAAGGGACGAATCCTCCTGATGTTGTAGAGCAGGAATCTGCAGGAGCGTGTAACGGATGAAATGTTTGCCTAGAATGACAGTTGGTCATCCAGGGTCACACCCAGGTTCCTCGCAGTCTGAGTTGGCGTCACCACGGTATCATCAATGGTGATGGACAGGTCCCGGTGCGGGCAACCCTTCCCCGGGAGGAACAGCAGCTCAGTTTTGTCTAGGTTGAGCTTGAGGTGGTGTGTCGTCATCCACTTCGAGATGTCAGCCAAACACGCAGCGATGTGCGTCTCCACTTGGGTGTCACCGGGGGGAAATGACAAGACCAGCTGGGTGTCATCGGCATAACAATGGTAGGAGAAGTCATGCGAGCGAATAACAGAACCCAGAGATGTTGTGTAGAGCGAGAAGAGAAGGGGGCCCAGGACTGACCCTTGCGCAACCCCCGTAGTCGGCATCTAAGCCAGCGTTTGTTCCATTATCAGAATAACTGGTTACACCAGAATGACGCACATTTAATTACAGCTGATCAAATTTACATATTTCTGTATCCAACAACAAAAAACAGGTTTTTAGTTAAATAAATATTCCCTAAATATACTCCAGCTGTGTATACAGAGCATATTCTGACTGCTTTACACTGGTCTTATGCCTTATTAACAGACTAATCTATGTACCTTACACTGTGACCAAACAAATGGTGGTACATTTAAGCATCTTCTCTCTCTTTTCCTCCCTTTAATCATGTCTTCATAATTAGAAAATTTTTTGTTCTAATCACAACTTCTGATCATTTGTTTTTAAGATATTGTAGGAATGAGTAGTATTTTCTGAATGTGTAGATACGCTTGTGATTTGCTGAATGCACAGCTTGAGTGAATTTTAAAGCGTTTGTTAGATTTGGGTCCATTTTGAGGGTTCAGTAAACCGAGTAAAATGCTTAAATACAAGGCAAAAGTAATCGTTAAATTCCCTTGCGTTACGTTAACAGCGGTATTTAGCCCTGCCTGTGGCTGTTGTTTGGTTTGGTTTTGTGTCCACCTTGGCAGCGAAAGAGGTTCTTCAACATTTGCATTCACTGAACCACAGGATACATTACTTTGCACATCTTCAAGATTTTTCACGGCCAACCTGTTTTATTCAGATGTTGCTTTGTTATTCACCAATTAATAAATAGACCAAACTGCTTTTAGAAACTTGAATTGCAATGGCATGTACCGTACGACTTCATTAAATCAGAATTTTTCCTGTGACATGACTGGCATTCCTTCACTTTAATGTTGGTAAATACCATTTACATGATTCAGCAAAGTTCTGAGCAATACCGTCTCACACTATCGCTGCAGCAGAGCAGGCGGGCAAGCAAGCCTGATGGAGGAAACATTGGTTTCGCTCTCTTTTCATTTGGTCTCCTGGGTGTTTAGGCTCTGTTAAAACATGCCCTATCATAGGCTACCAATGAAAACACGTCTGCAACCTATTTTCAGGGCTGACTTGTAACTGTCAACATATCTTAGGCATCTTATCTTGTCCTGCTGAGAATCAAGTGCACCAAAGATGTGAATGGTTTGAGTGAGGAGAAGGGAGAGGTCAATGGACCGATGGAGTCAAAGAAAAAACAACTTTAATTTGTATTTTGATGTTTTCAAATTCTGGGGAAAGTCTGGTTTACAGTAGACTGAAGAAACAAAGGGCCATTGTTTTATTCTAATTCATAAATGAATCAGATCGGACTGATTTAACGGGAAAAGACATGAATGTCGATTTTTATAAAGGGCAAGAAGTGACTCTTTGGACAGTTGGTCAGCAATGTGACAACAGATGTTGAGTTCAACATTTAATGCAGCTTATGTTTTCAGTAAGTTTAGAGTCGTGATACTTTGGAGTCTAGACACTTATTACCAGTATGCAGATGAGTCGGTTGTTGACTCTGCAACGCCTGATATTTCTGGGTCCAGTGATAAAGATAAAACACAACTGAGGACCATGATACACCAAACCTGTGTAAATGCAGTTAACCTACTGCCATTTTATCTAAAATATAGTTTTAATATGAATATTTTTCAAGTCTACAAGACTTTTAAAGTGTGGGAATTCCGTTTTTTAAATGAAAACACGTCTGCAACCTGTTTTCAGGGCTGACTTGTAACTGTCAACATATCTTAGGCATGAAAGAACAGACAGCAAAAAAAAAGTCCTAAGACACAAACAAAGGAGGTCATGTTATGATAACATTTATTATTTGGGTTTAAATGAGTCCGGATGGTCTGCATATATGCAGGTTTAAGCGATGCAAGTTAAAATTAAAAGTACAACATGATAAATTTCCACAACATACATGCATCGGTTCCTGGTTCACACAAAAGCCATTTGTGCTATCTAGTTACTACTTCCCTGTTGAGATGAACTTGCACGCTTTAAGCCTTCAACCGATGTCTGCATGCGTCCTGAACTTGCACACTCCCTCTCGCTCTTTAAACCACCTCAGAGATCACTGACACAAGCAAGCACACGAGTCCAGACACACCTCACACGCTTAACACCCAGAGGACACCGGCAATACACCAATGGCCTACAGTATTCCCACAATGGGAATATTATACACCAACTCCTCCATATGGACACATTAGCACTCTCAATCAGCAGTTTACGAATGCTGTGTACAAGCTGAAAACATGGTTTCATGCAGATGAAAACAGGGAGTGAGATTCAACTGTTTGCCTTTTAATTAGTTCATTAACATTAACCTCAAACTCACGAATACAACACCTGAAAATATACACCGTTAACCTTGTTGTCATGCAGGTTGACCTGTCCATTAACCTGTCAGGCTCCATTACTCAATTTAAATAACATTTAATTAAATGGTTAATATATGCAGCTAATGTGAAAGTTGCGACTAATTGTGACAAACACGTAAAAATGTAGCCAAACTGCTATCTTTTTTAAGAAAAAAAATGCCAGAAACGCATCACCAAATGAATGCTGATGTTGCTCCACGTCTGCTGGATGTGTAAGTAGGTAACTGCTTGCTACCAAGTTAGCTAACAGCCAAAACAGCCTGTCTATCTGGTGTTTTTCTACTTGTGGCCTACAAATCAATTAATGCAGCTTATAAAGCCCTGAACATCTACACAGGTGTTTTCACTTATCTGATTAGGCATCTGCTCAAGGTAAAGTTGGGTGAGTAGCAAAGCTGGGAATTACAATATCTAAATTAGTTACACCTGTGCTTTTCCTACCATGACCATGACAATGACAAAATAAAAAAACACTCCTGCCCCCATGTCTCTTTTCATTTATTTACATAAACAGTCAAATCATAAACAAATACCCAGTGGGATTAATGTTGTCACACAACTAATAGTTACTTGATATAGCACAGTATTTGTAAGTTTGGTCCCCATGGTCTGAATGTACAGTGTTTGGTTTAATTAGTGTTTTTTTTCCTGAAAGAAGAACTTCAGCTCGGAAAAAAAACTCTTTCATTACAAGCTAAACTTTCAAGTTCTTTTTAACATTGTCCTTAGTAATACTGGCTTGTTGCGCATCATCTAACATGGCTTTATTCAGCATGTGAAACTTCTGGTACAGCCCTTGTTTCACACTAAATATCAGGGCCTTGGCTAGCTCTTTGTATGTCCTGGGGGAGCAGCTCAGTCCTTTGTAGCACTGACAGGTAAACCTCCTGCTCAAAGCCTTCAGGTCTGAGAGGCTAGGTCTCCCCAGGACGAGGTAGCGGTTCTGAACATGCAGGATTCGGAAATTCTCGGGGTTTAGATGGAGGTAGTGACCGGAGTTGTAGCTTTTGCGGACACAGCGGCCATTCCCTCGACACAGGAAGTTGCTGCAGAGCTGGGCGGCGACGGTGACATTGGTGATGTAAGGGTTGAGGGTGGAGGAGAGGTAGGAGGAGAGGGCTGCACAAGACGTCTGGGGAGATGAGAGTGGAAGAAGGTACAGGAAGGGCAGGAAGAGAAAAGTATTTAAAAGTACATATACTTTGTATATTTATATACTGTACTCTAAAACTGTATGTCTGAATTGGAACATCACAGCAAGTCAACGACCCTGAAATATGTTGATATGTACTTAAAGGAATAGTTTGATATTTAAGAAAATACTCTTATTGGTTGCCAAGAGTTAGAAAAGAAGATCAATACCACTTTCATATCTCTCCCTTCAAAATGAAGCTGGATACATGAATGCTCAAAAACTTACAATCACAAAATAACAACCTAATGCACTGAATAACACCAATAGCTGTAAGACTATTATTTAACTTGAATTTACAGAGGTATCTTTAAACCTCCAGCGAATCTCACTATCATCAAGCTAACCCTGGCTTCCCTGCCATGGATTAACTAATACTGCTACACTATACCAACCAACACAATCCATCAGTACCTGAGCCACTCAGGTATTGTCAGTCAGTCTCAGAGACGAGCGGACTCCTATATCATCTAACTGAACACATTGTCTCCGGTCTGACCACCGGTATGCTGTCATGTCTTTCAGCAGTGCAGTGGAGGTCTGCCGGGTGATGTTACCTGGTCATCATAGTCAGCGCTGGCCCCCCACAGCACAGCGCCAGACACTCCCGCCGCTGCACTCTCCCCAATGGTGCTGACCAGGTCTCCCTGGACACAAATGTATTCATTATTGCCTTTGTTTAGATACACAGAAGACAAAATGCATGCATGGTTTATGGAGTGTTTATTTCCCCCAAAACACTCGCCCTACAAGGTGAGAAGAGAGGATAATGATTACGTGCTCAGATGAGGGTTACCACCTGAGCAGGGTGTTGTTTCACCAAGAAACCAAACTCCTCTTAAAACTGGAACCTCAGGCTGGAAACGCCTCACTGCGAGAATGAAGAAGTAACCCAAGATGCATCTATTCTAGTCGAGTGTGTGGTCACTAACTAATGAGTTCTTTCAAAAATGTTTGTACTGCAGATTTAATCACTGACTTATTTTTAGAGAGTGGTTGTCAGTAATTTCTCCCAAGGACATCTCATACTTCATCTCATATTGCTCATAACATTTGTTACACAAATGACTCTTGTTTACCTGGCTGAGGAAGCGTCTGTTCTGATCAACAAAGACAGGTCGCATGTAGGCAAACACGGGTGCAGTGCCACTCTGTCTGGGCAGGGCAGATACTCTCAAAGCTTCCTGGACACGGTTTCTCACCATAAGAGCAGCTTTGGGATTGTCTGCCAGACAGACCTGAAACATTGCAAGGATGCAGGGGGGAAAATTAAGACTTTTGGAAATAATATTAGAGATGCATAAACAGTAAATGTTGCACTAAATGCACTAACCTGCAAATAGACAGAGGGGTAGAGGGCAGTGCTGGATTCCCACAGCCAGAGCAGCTCATCATTCTGCCTCCTCACCTCCTTGGAGCAATGGCCTGTGTAGTCTGGCTTCTCCCAGCCATAATTGTAGCAGTTAGGAAACAAGTAGAAGCCCCAGAGATAGTTGGGTCTCATGGCTCTGCCCATTGCCAATATCTCTGACATGAAACTCTTGGCTGCCACCTAAAACAGAAGGCAGAAGGAAGAATCAATATCTGAGTTCAGAACAAAATTATTTGTTTTATGAAGTCAGTTGTCAGTTTTTCACCTGGAAGTGTTGTTTGGCTTTCTCTGTGGCCTCATGCACTGACATGGAGCGGTTTGTCTGCATAAGGTGTGCCACAGATAAAGTCTGGTAGATTCTCTTAGTGCCCCAGTTTCTGTCCCATAGGGGGCGCCATTCCTCCCAGTCTATCACAGCCAGGCCTCGGCTGGTCCTGCAGGGAAGACAGGAGGGTGAAGAAGTAAGTTCTAGATCAGCATCAAATGTGTGAAACAATAATGGGGCGAATTGTAAGTAGGCTCACTTGGATGGGATGTAGTAGTTGATATCCTCTCTGGCTTTGTTCATACTGGCTTTCAGGTTACCTCTCTGAGGGATGCCGCCATTGAACTGTTTCCTACGAGCGAGGTCTACATGTGGGTACAGACCCAACCGGTCTGTGTAGAACAGAGACAGAAACTGGCCTGGGACCTGCCGCAGACACATGACAAAGTGAATTTCCCTTAAATAAGTAGAAGATGAAAAATTCAACTTATCACCTGTATAATTCAGTTAACTTCATGTGTTGTACTGTGTTGGCACCATCTAGAAACAACATCCAGGATAAATGTTGGCATGAATTTAAAACATGTAACCAATCAAATTTAGAAAACAATTTAATAGAAATATTCTTCCAGCTGTATGTAAAGTAATTGAGCATGTAATTTGATTACAGCATGTGCTTTGCAACCGTGGATTTGCATGTGAATAGAATAGACTCAACTCAATAACAACAACATTCAAATATGTGTCCCCTTACCTTAGCAGGTGTGGCCACGCCTTTAAAGGGTGAGGTGTCCAGTGAGATGTTGTGCCTGTTACACACCAAATCAGGGATGTTCCAACTAACGATGAACGGCTGGTGCTCAAACAGCGGACCTGTGGTGTGGGGGAGAGGAGGAGGCGGAAGTGGTCCGGGCGGACAAGAGGCTGCTGCCTCTGGAGGAGATGGCGAGGTTTTGGGGAGAGGGATGGGTGAGGATTTGGCAAGAGGAGGTAGTGATGTTTTAGAGGTTGAAGGCAGGATAGCTGTGGAGAGGGATGATGTTGAAACAGGAGAGGGAAGCTTGGGTGAAGCAGTCTGAGGAAGAGGGGAAGATGGCAAACTTTGTGGAACGGAAGTAGAGTTGGAGGGAGGAAATAGAAGTTTAGCAGTGTGAAGAGGAGGTTTTTCAGAGGTCATTTTAGACAAACGGCATAGGTTTCTGTGCAGATGTGGTCCTATAGTTTCGAGGGGTGATGTCAGATGTTTGCAGGGGTGAGGTAGCAAGTAAGCTGAGGGTGAGGATGTGAGGAGGTCCCTAGCAGATGTTTGGTCAAAGAGTGACATCGTAGACGTAGCTGACATTGACGTTGAGGGTGTTGCGGTAGAGGCTTGTGACGAAGACGTTGGGCTGAGGGTGGAGGTGGATGGCTTTAGGATCGCAGGAGTGGTAAGAGAAATGGTGGATATGTTGGTGTTACCGACAGTAGGGGTAAAGGTGTTTGGTGTCGTCAGGACAGATAATGAGAGAACAGGCCAGACAGGGATGGTTAGAGCAGAGAGGATACGCAGCAGCACGTAGCTTCTGTTCTTCTGTGTGACTGAAACCATCCTTTGCCCTGGCTGAAGACAGCAGAATAGAAAAGTAAAAACAGTGCCAATCAAACTCTACTGTGCATATTCCAATAGGCATATAATGTGTACGTATTTGTAGCCAATGTTGCTATAATGAAAATATAATGAAGCAAGCAAGACAATGCTAAATTTTCAAGATATTCAGATCACACTGTTGAATAAGTATAATTTACGCATAGAAGACCTACAAGCTAATGCCTCAAAACTTTTCTTTCTACTTCATCGTTCACATTTAAATTAAATGCACAGCCTAACTCTCTGAAGTCCTTTTCTCTTCTCCTTGTCTTCCCAAACATAAACCACAAATAGCACAGCTTCATATCCAGGATGTAAACTGGTCTCTATATCTATCCATGTATTTCTAAATCAAGACGAGGCCACTTTGACAATCATAAACTGCAACATACCAACTCATAACTAGCCTACAGATTATGTAAATATTTTTTTTAAAAAGACACAATACCTGGACATGCCTTCAGTGGACCCGTCTCACCATGAGATGTGTTGACTGGAGCAGAGGGTGAGAGTGTCCTCACAAAAATGATACTGTCTGATATAGGGGAGGAGAGGCATGGTGGGCAGAGCTGTGTACGAGGATGCTCTCTGCTCTCCGTCGCTTGTCTCAGAAAAAAATAAAAAAGCCTTGTTTTGATCACACGAGTCTGACTTGGAGCAGAGGAGGAAGGCACACCTGGGTGTGAGGTTATGGAGCGTGCACCGTCCGCATAGTGAAGCGCACTGGGTGGGGCATTAGTATGGAGCTTAGATTGTTATTGCCCTGGTGTTGATGGGATGAATAAATAATTACAACAATGGGGGCGGTGAAGGCAAATGGCACTCAATAAACTGACATTGATCCCTCGATATTTCCAAACTATGTGCACGGTTGATGTCATCGTCTTTGGACTCATGTACTCTTGTACAGTAATAGATTTAAAGTGATTTTGTGAGGGTTGTGGCTTCAACTGTTATGTGGAGTCATAGCACAGTAAAACAGATGAAATCCATGTGGTGGCTCATCAGATCCACGACCACCTGTTTTGGTGCATTATTTATTTCTGGCTGCCTTTTCTTGTCTATCAAGGATTCAAGCAAATGGAAGTAGTTGAAGATAGTAGTAATGGGATACTGGTAATTGCATGGCATGTTAGCCTGGTTGGAAAAAAATGCATAATATGCCACACATGCTATCAATCAGCAAATTCTCCCCCTAGGAGACAGGAAAGTTTGACACCTAGGTGGCGAGAGAGGAGTTGTGGCATTAATAACAGGCGTCTAACGTCTGACACACACAGTGAAGTTTACAGACAAAAATAACCTCACATATAACTAATAATAGCATGTTTTACCTCCATGTTATGAGTAAATATAACTCTGGGATTTATACATTGGGCTGTTTACCCTGCATGTGTTTATTTGTCTGGTCAGGGACATGTAATACCAAATGGTGGTGGTCATGTCACAGGTTAGTGGCACAGTGTGAACAAAAGCTGTTTTTAGGAGGGTGGTGTGTGTTTTGCAGAGGATACTACAAGTCAACTTTAGTAAACAACATTATTAATGTGTCAGTTATAAAAACAATGTCAGTGACTGAAAATACAACTTTCCCCCTAGTAAATTTTATCCTGAGAAATTGGTTTGTTTTTATTTCTTAATGATAAGAAATCCAATCCTCTCCAGAAAGGAACAATAGAGTGTTATAGTATGACGATGATGAAATGTAATTTTCAGGACCAGTTCTGATATTTCATACAAATTGCTTAAATATTAAAAAACCTTTCCTTCTTGCATGTTTCATATGGCGGGCATAAGCACAAAATAAAAGACCTGCATGAGGCCAGTTTAGATTAAGTTAGATTAGATTAGAACTAACAGTTTTGGTTAGCTCCAGTGCAGTAGCTGTTGCTGCCCACTAAGCCCAGAAGGTTGGGCAACAAACCCTTTAATATTTTTTGTAAATCATGGATTAAAGCATGTTGGGACAAAACTAAAATCTTGATTCTTACCTCTTTTATTCCTCCTCTTCTCTTATCTCTTCATAGGCTTGCATAGCTGGTCATTCTCAGACAGTACACAGTTTTGAAGGAAGTACAAACTAAGTTGATGTCTACTGTTTTGCAGCTGCATGAGCTGCATTTGTTTTCCTCCCATCCATGACACCGCAACCTCCATTGTTCCGACAGATTGGGCAGAAGCTCTTCCCCACATCACTCTCATCACATGGTTGCATGACGATGTACATGCAGGCAGCATTAAGCACAATAGCACGGGATGGTTATTGTGTTTTGGCCTCCATGTTTGGCGAATGTAATTTGATGGAGTAACCAATGTGCTGAGTGCACTGTCCAGCAGCATCAGGGACATAATATCTAGCATAATGCTGCCATCTTGTGGTTATTGTGTACAGATGGTGCATGTCTCGCTTTGGCAATAATTCCCAAACTTTTCTGACTTTTTTTCTGTGAATCAGTATGTATGAATGTAATGTGTGTATGCATGCAAACCTCGCAAGGCAAAATGCCACACTTGGCACACCACCATACCTGCCTGTTTGAATATATAATATTCCTGTTGAGTTGACCCCCATTGTGATGTTTCCCAAAAAAAAATCCACGTTGTAAAACATGATGAGGAGATGTGAAAAGGCCAACTTTATTAAATATTCATACAGAGGCCTGTAGGGGATGTCTTCCTCCAGAATTCAAAATATAATATTCATGTTGTCCTCTTACCTCCTTCTCTCATAACCTCAGTTTGCTTTTGCTGTGGAAAGTGGGTCAAATGAATGTTTCACAAGGGTGTAGCCCCAGAAGGTGCGTCTGCATAACCCCCAAAACACATACAGCATTACCAGCTAGATAATGCAGTATTCCATTCATTAGATACACATTCACATATATTAGAAACACATACAGGCACACTGAGACATACTGTACAGTCGCATGCACTGAAAATACATCACTGCTAATGCTCACATCTTGACATTGCTCAGAAATGTCAGTTAGGTATCTTACACAAGCCACAGTATCTGCATTGTGTGAGTAAGTGCATTCCAAGCTGTCAGTTTTATTATTCTATGAATAGAGTATCCGTATCCTTCTCAATTACTGGATTTACTTCCTTGCTTATGGTATTGCTTACTTGTTTTGACAGTGTTTCGGAAATTTGGTTTTCATGCACTGGACTGAAAGCACACACTGTTTTTCTTCACCTTCCCTCACTCTTTTTCCCCACTCTTCTCTCTCTCTCATTCACTGCCCTTTTTTTTTCATGTTTGTGCATGACGAGCACACATGTTCTCATAACTACTCATTCAGGATGAGTCATTTCTAACAATGCTTTGCCTTGCTAAGCCCAGGCTAGGTGGAGTAGTGCAGAGTTTCACTAGGTGTTTCTCTGCCTGTCTGTCAGGTTTTTCAAGTTTGACAAGATTTCTGCTGAACGGCACGGAATTAGGTTAAACCAGGTGGAAGTAGGTGTGAAAGAGCATGTACAGGACTCTTAACTGTAGGAAGCTATTAGTTTATCTATATGTCCACATTTCCCTCAGATATTAGCCTGCCCTTCACTGAAAAAATATATAATCTAAAGTGATGTACTGAATTAAAGACATCCCTTTTCACACTTAAGTGTGTTGTCTGTCTTTTTTAAAGGCAATACATTGTGGTCTGGCATCCGTATTACTCCTGACTGTACGGAGATGAAGGATGAACCAAATACGGACTGTGCTTTCATCATGAAAAGCTGAATTTGGTTAAGGTGCAGTGTTATTCACAACAGGTTCTACTGGTGGCATTTGACTTCATGACGTCATCTCCGTGAGCTCCACAGGAACTTTCTCTTCCCCACACCGACCCGGCAAGAGAGGAGAAACGGTCTGAGTTTCTGACACACTCTTCTGACACACTCACACACACACAAAAACTCACACATGATCGTGCACATATGTTCATGTTTACATGCAAAGAAACAGATCAGAATCAGAATCACTTTCAATGGAGTGTATATATCACAAGGGAAAGTATTTACTTTCAATCACCTCTCAAAAACGGCCATCCTGCAAACAACACCCATTTATGAGCCTGACTGAGCATGTTGCATGAGTATTACAAACACCCTTCGGCACATTAGTAAAATATGTATGAGCCATCGTGTGTGCTGCCCTTCTTCAAGGCTACTCATAGAAACCTCTAAGCGTGTCTGCTTGATGGTTGAGCACTGTTTATTGTGACAATTAAAATGTCTGATGTACACAGGCTCCTGAAAGTGGTGTTTCATTTTCTGGTCTCAAGTCAATTGACAAAAATTCTGGAGAAACACACTGAAGTGTACTCGGTGAAGCATATGTCATACCCCAGAGGCATTGTATAGTAACTGGAGCAGTCTTAATCGTACTTCACTTTTTTATAGCCTATTTATAGTTTCTTGCTGTGAAAGAAAGAGACCTGTGTAACATCCCAGAAGTGTTTCAGTTCAGGGGGCAAATTATTTCATATCCCAGGGAATGCTTGTGGTCTGGGAAATCCTAGGGCCCGGATGACAGCTCTGTAGCTGAACCATGACCTCTCTGACATCAACATTAAAATAGCGCGTTATTATCATTAGAGGGAAATTACAATTTCCATGATTCTTTTGTTCACACTTATTCAGTATTCAATAATTCCTCTCACATGGATTATTGTATGCCATTATCTTCACAACTTGCACCTTATTTCGTATCTCCTCCCATTCTGCACTCAAACACATTCCTGCCATAAAAGCCACGAGCAGACAGGACCAAACCATCTCCATGGGGAGTGCGCTGAGATTTGTGATTTTATTAAGCACTATTCCCTCACTCGAATTTCAAACAGAATATAATTTCACGTTTAAATGTCTTAAATGAAACAAAAGTCCTACCATTTGCCGAGCCAGAATGGGCTCTTGGTAATTATGTGGGACACAGCTGGGAAAGGTGTAAACCCCATTCCCAAATAGTGGACTCGTCCTAACACTGCCATGTTGGATGAAACTAGCTCAGAGCTCTCTGGCGGACGGACTTCCCAGGAAACTTTTTGCTGTTTTCCGTCTTCGCCTAGTCGCTGCAATTGTTTTACCTTATTTTAAAGAGGAGCGGGACGTTGCACCGCGTCCCTTAACGGCATACGTTTCTTGGCACCCCAATATCCCTGGAGCTCCGGCACAAACTACCGGTGTGAGGGGGGGTCGGAGCAAGGCCACGGATGACCGAGGAGTTGTTTATGTATCTTTTTTGGATCTCACACAACGAGTCACAGTCGGTGCACACTTAACACATTGATCCCTAATAATGAGTGGACATCCGCCGCAACGGCGACAAGCAAATATCGGGTCGATACAACTGACACAGCAGGAAAATGACTGCCTTTTCAACCACCTTGGCAGGAAATGCATCGTAAGTTGTTTTTTTTTCACCCAATCAAATTGTTGTATAATAGGCTGGCTAAGAGGAAAAAAGAAAGCTAATAAAGCTAACCACCTTGTCCGTGTTTATTGTCCCGAGACGGGAGACGACGTTAGCTACGAGGTGTACCGGTGTGTTTTGTGGCCTTTACTTTTAATGTTGTGATATCGCAGGTAACGTGTCCGTCCTCCCTGGGACACACTCGAGACTTCTAGCTGAAGAGGGTGGTTTGTTTTGACAGTGACTGCGTCCAGTGTCCCGTTTTGGCACGGTGACATTTTGGACAACAGCAAGTTTTCATTACTGCCCCCCACCAGGCCTCCGCTGGTGCGCCCTTAACTTAAAGCTCCACACACCTGGATTCACCCAGGAAATCCCAAAAATCCCGCTACCGCCTAGCCGGACTGCACTCAGCCTAGCACTTGCAGAATTGAGTTAGCGTTAACCGTTGGGTTTTTTTAGGGGGGGTGGGGGGGTGGTGCGCTGTTAAATCTATCAGCGCAAAGTAATTATATTTGTTTGCACTGGCATTACATAACATAGCTGAACCTTTTGTTTTTGTTTTTCGGGGAAGTGTGTATCCACCGTGGAGGAATGTGCCGACCAGACAGCGCTGACTAACGTTAGCTTAAAAAGTCCCGCTAATGCGGGAATTGCCTGTCAACACAATCCGAGGCGAGAGCAGTGGAGGCAGCACGGGCTACGGGTACCAGTGTGACTGCAGTCGAGACCAGTAGTACGCTGTCACGACTCAAATATTATGAGATATTACGTAACACGTGTAGCATCCTTGCTGACTCATTTTTATGTTCTTGTGGAATATGGCATAGCTAGCTAGCCCCATACCCAGCAGACTGTAGCCACATTTTAAATAAGACATTTAGAGCTGCATCAAACACCATTACTCAGCATAATGTCATGTTTCTATTATATGTTTGCTTTTGATCTCGCAGGACATGTTTTTCCCCCCCTTTTGCTATTGGTAAGCCTCATCCACTGGGTGACACATCTGAATATTAATAAACTATACACACCATTGGGGCAGATACAACTAATATTAACAGTCAAAATCAGGACGAAGGATGTTTGCCTTCCAGAGTGGTTTTTAATTTTTACATTTACAACATTGTTACCATTTTTAGCCAGCGGATCGTAGTTTCACATCCACATATTGGCTGTCCTATCAAACTAAACAGGGCGTTGGACTGAAAGATGAACAGTAAAAAGGCTCAATAGTAACCCTGATGGCCACCACTGTGGCTCTGCAGTGTTGTGAGGAGTACCCTGCGGTCAGCAGACGTAGAACGATTCTGACCCTTTTGTCTTACTTAATAAATGTTGTGCACATCGCCACCGTAAACTAAGGTGATATCGCTCTCGGCAATGAGTGTTGTTGCTGGATCAGCCTATTTCCTCAACGAGGTGTGTGTGTGAGAAAAGAAGACCTAAATGAGATCCATTCAAGTTTCCTCTTAGCAGCACAGTTTCCCCTTCAGGTTTTGAAAACATTATTACTCCCCTGACCATATCTACTTAATATAAATTCTGTCACCCAGTGTTATCAGCTGGAAAGAATGTCGCACCATCACCTGTTTATTGATAGCCTCCAGATAAGACTTTGATTTGTTCTCAGGTCACTTCTCCATATTGATCATACTTTCCTTTTAATGTGTGCAGTCGAGGTGGCGTGCCTGAGTGACAGAGAAATGGCTCGTCACCTCCTCATTCTATAGTGAACCGGTCATGCGCTTGTTTTTTGGAGGTTTCCGTGTTTGCTTTGGAAAGGCTACATTTCCTGTCCCCGTGACATGGGATGTCAGGCCTGTATGTGGTCACCATGTGGCTCTGCAGCAGTGTTCCCGTGGCGTGTCTTCCCACACCTATGTGACCTGTTTTTAAAAAAAATCCAATGACGTCTTTCCTCTGGCATTCTGGCAATTGTGTCATTCGGCATGTGACGGAGAGACGTGGAACCGGGAACATTCCTCACAGTCCTATTCTCTTGTGTGTCCGCACACGTCCTTGCATGCAGAGAGAGAGAGAGAGAGAGAGAGAGAGAGAGAGAGAGAGAGAGAGAGAGAGAGAGAGAGAGAGAGAGAGAGAGAGAGAGAGAGAGAGAGAGGCGGACATTGTGCGTCTCCCCCAACAGTCTAATTAGAATGCCCACCAGTGATTTAGTGGCTGAGCCTGATGTAATGTGTTCTTATTGTGCAGAAAATGTTGAGTCACAATCACCTTTACTTTGTCTTTTTATTGTCTTCTTTCCATGATGCACAGCCATTAGTTGGCTCAGTGCAGCTGAATTAGACTCGATTTATTTTAGCAGTAAAGGGCTTGTTGTGCGCTAGCTTGAAAAACAGTGATACAAAGGCGCAACTTTTTTGCACTACATTGCTTGATTTTGCAACGAATATGTATATAGATACAGAGTACACACATTTATGGCCACCCCGTTTGGCGCGACAGTTCAAGGTAGCAGGACCTATTCCTGTAAATGTGTAACTACTTGGATCATATTTTTAGGAATTGCAAGTACTCCAACCTGTTTTTTGGCTTGTGTGAATAATGTACACACACACACACACACACACACACACACACACACACACACACACACACACACACACACACACACACACAAAGAAAGACTCATACAGGTACACACACAGTGGTCTTACTCATCTTGGTTTTACTCATTGGTATTCCTTCTGCTGTTTTCACCATCAGCAACACTGTCTGACTGGGCAAGAGGTGGAAGGGGTCCAATTTTGTGTGTGTGTGTGTGTGTGTGTGTGTGTGTGTGTGTGTGTGTGTGTGTGTGTGTGTGTGTGTGTGTGTGTGTGTGTGTGTGTGTGTGTGTGTGTGTGTGTGTGTGTGTGTGTGTGCCTAATCAGCAATCCTGTCCTACAGGAAGTCCCGTGGTCGGCCTCCTCTGGTGATTTGTGCTGGAGAAGTGCAACATGACTCCTCTTTTGCTTCACTTTACCCCCTTTCTCTCCTTCCTTTCTCCTTTTTAGTCTCCCTATAACCCTTTATCATCATCTCCCACCTCCCCCTTTTCATTCATTTTTCTCCTTCAGCGCTTCTTGAAGCCTGTTCTTCCTTAAATTTTTTACATCATTTCCCTCCTTCCTCACATTTTCACTGTCCTTCTTTCCCACACTGCCTCTATACATCAATAACTTGTCCTGTCTTCTGTTTCTTCCCTTTGCTTTCAATCTAATCTGAATAAAACTTCTTCAAGACTCACTACTCAGACAGAAATTGCAACTCTCCTCATTTCACCATTAGGTGTGATTACTACTAGCAACAATGGTGTGTGTGTGTGTGTGTGTGTGTGTGTGTGTGTGTGTGTGTGTGTGTGTGTGTGTGTGTGTGTGTGTGTGTGTGTGTGTGTGTGTGTGTGTGTGTGTGTGTGAGAGAGAGTGTGCGAGTGAGTGAGTGAGAGAGAGAGATCATGATAGTGTGGTCCTGGAGACACCCATTGGAGCAGGAGCTACCACAGAAGCTGTTGAGTGCTTTGCCAAGTGTTTATATGTCTGTGTTTCTGTCTGCCTGTGGACAGATCTTGTCACTAGTTGAGATCAAGATGAAGGCTGTGTTTGAAGATGGGTGTGGTCCGAGCAAGGGGGGTAGGAAGTGGGGAAGGAGCCATTGCCACACACACACACAACGCTCCGTGGTCCAATTTGGCGTCGTGGCTGGTGGGATCACATTGCAAGATGTGTCTCTAGCTTGTCTTGCTTTCACAAAATGTTGAGTGAGCATTTTCTGTGCTGTATTTCTCGCATCTAACTTTGTCGCCCTCATTTTTTTTCTTTCTTTTTTTACATTATTACAACTTTCCGACTTTGCACACCACCCCTTAGGCAAATAGTTAATAATTATCTTTCAGAAACCTTAAGGAGTGTTTTCAACGTCAAACACTTGAGAATTGTTCTCAGACATGTGATGTTGTGTGGTGCCTACTAATCTCCTTGAAGATTGTGTTTGTGCTGTTCATATGATCATTATAGTAGCAGAGAGATGTAGAAACTGAATGTGTTTAAGAACAAGTGAGATAGAGAGAGAGAGACTGTGTATGTAAGAGTGAACGAGTGTTTTTCGATGACGTCATAGACAGAGCTCCACTTCCTGCAGCCTTTGGCCCTGTCGGGAACAATCAGCGCTCCACGGGCAGATGAAAGCCCCGGGCCTCAGAGCCTGGACACCGTTACAGTCGCTGTTCAGAAGAAACCCCGTCACCAGAACTCTCTTCTTCTTCTCTTATTTGTGATCCAAATCCACACAATCCAGAGCTGTAATGCTGCTCTGAGAGAGAATTCTAAAATAATAATAAAAAGTTGCATACTTTTCAGTTGTAGGATTTCATGGATGAAATCAATATCCTATATTGTACACTATCACTATAACGTAACTACCTCCCTGCATGCGCCCTTGTTCTGTTTCCTCGTGTTGTGAGCACGTTAATGTAATATCAATATTAGGATAAGGACAGGAATTTATCTTAATGTTGCTGATGCTGTGCTGTTGCTGACTTCTTGAACAGTCTAAAAAAACGAGCAAGATGAAAAGAGATGAAAGTGTGGAAGCAGAAACATAACCACAGTCTGTCTGTGCGCAGTTTAGTCTCAGACTTTGCTTTTTATACGTGGCATTGATGGACGAATTTCGGCCTACGTTATTGAAAAACATTGACTCAAGCTCCGGCCGTTTAGCTGGAGAACATGTGTGAACAGCTGTATTTAGCTGACACCACAGACTCTGAGATTCTGGTCGGGACAACTCAAGGATGTAGCCATTCTCGTTCTGAAGCTATTTCTGCGTAAATGCGATGTCAACACCCCTGTTCAAACAGTGCCACTAAACTGCACCTTTATTGATCTCCTTCTCATTGTTTCGTCTTATCCGTACTTATCTCACTGTGGCTGCAGCTGGAAAGCACACAGCATGTTGCTACCACTTCATTTGCCATGGTAGCAATGTTGTTAGGGGATGGCGAGTCCAGCTCCTGCAAGACATCGGGTTTTGAGGAATGTTATTACTGAACGGATCAATTAAGCAACACGGGATAAACGTGACTCTCTACCTCTCTGTCCCTCCAGTCATTGTCTGCAGCAGTGGTCCAGGTGTTCACGTCAGATAGGAACTCCAGCTGGAACAAGAGATGCTGCGGGGTGGCCTGTCTGGTCAAAGACAACCCCCTGCGATCCTACTTCATCAGGGTCTTGGACATCAAGGTAAGTAAATAGAGAGCCAGAAAGCAGTCCTGCACTTCCCATCATTGTGGTTCCTCCCTGTAGACTCTGGCAGAAGACGGTACTAGTGGTCTACCGCCATTTGATATTCATATTATATTTTTATAGCCACACAATTAAATCCGTGGGACGTCTTTCCATTTAAGACCTATAGCATTAAGCTGCTTGTTGTACTAACTGCTTCCTAATCCTTCATTCAACTTTGTGGTTTTTCCCCACAGGATGGTAAGATAATGTTTGAACAGGAGCTGTACAACAACTTCAACATCTACGTCCCCAAACCTTACTTCATCACATTTGCTGGAGACGTGAGTTTCCCTCGTTACAGCTTTCTCTTTTTTATTTACGATCCTCTGTTTTCTTCATCATCATCATCATATAAAAGTACTTTTTCTGCATTTTTATTGTTTTTATTTATTCAAGAGGAATGTAGCTGGAGAGGGAAGAGGAGGGGAACAGTATTATTTCAGATAATCTCAGTGTTTGCCGTCAGATATCTGTCATTGAGTGTTACATTTGAGTCATCAATGAGTCTTTGAACCCAACCCAAAAACTAAATCCAGAAATTATATTGAAAAACTGCCATGACGAGCACTTTTTGAGCCAGCGTCCAGCTTTGCCCACCAAAAGACGGTGTGTCTATTTGCATCATATAGCCTAAAACTAAATAGTGTGTAGAACTCCTAACTCTATGTGACATCTAAAGCGCTTCTTGTGAAAATTGTCTTTTATTTGTGGGTCAAACATCTTAGCTGGGGGGAACAGTGGCTCAGACTGCAGCAGATCGTGAGGTATGCGGGACAGCCGGTTGTGATGATGATGATGATGATGATGATGATGATAATGCTGGGAGTGTGTGCACATCATGGTTTGGAAATTCTGTATGCGAATTAGGTAGTTTAGGGAGGTCCTTGACGAGACATAAATGGTGTGTGTGTGTGTGTGTGTGTGTGTGTGTGTGTGTGTGTGTGTGTGTGTGTGTGTGTGTGTGTGTGTGTGTGTGTGTGTGTTTACAGACATGCCAAGTGGGTCTGAACTTCGCCAGCGAGGAGGAGACCAAGCGTTTCCATAACCATGTGGCGGAGCTAATGGGGAGAAGACAGAGGAAATCTGGTACCATCTTACTGCTGCTGCTCACTTGCCTACAAACCTACCCACCGACTTAACTCACTAGAAAAATGACATGTTTAGCAAATTCATATCTCGTGTTCAAAATAATCCAGCAAACCATGCTAACACAGGGCTGTTACATTTTGTAATGTTGGCTTCTGTGTTTGCTTTGGTTTGTGTGTCTTTAAGAGGATTTGGCTTGAGATGATCTGTTATTTAATATTAGTGTGAGCACAAGATGCATTTCATTTCTAAACATGTCATTTTTTGGAAAACAAAATGCTCTGAACTTTACCATCTTCTTCTTCTGATCTCCTGCGATCTCTTTTCACTTCTTAGAACCTTTGATAACACACATCGCCGTCTTTGTTGAGGTGCTCAAATCACCAAACTTAACAGAAAGATTTAACAATTCTGTCTTTTAATGACATATGATATTAATAGTCATATAATCAGTATATTTGTTCACCATTCAAAGATGGATTTACAAAATGATCTCTAATTTTTGTGCTGCAAGAAAATCATTCGGGGGGGAGGACTCTGGATCAGTTTTCTTTCAAATGTTTATGATTACTCAAACACCATGGGATTAGTTTTTTACAAAGCCTTCTGGGATGCTTCTCAACAAATGTGCTGACCGGCCCAGGGGGGGGCACTACAGTTTCATGTTCAATGATCAGCAGTGAGACGGACTTCATCCCTCATGAGTGTAGTATGTCCAGTTGGCATAGCATGAATTGAACATTTCATTTACCATTTTACCCTTAAATATTTTGTATAAGTAAGATAATACATTAATAATACTCAAGAAATGTATTGTTAGACTCCGAGACAAACACATTGCAAAGCCTCTCGGACGCCGTCTTGAACTAATTAGTGGCACTCGGTCCTTAACTTTCATCCTCTTCTGCTTGAGACCGTCCGTCTTCCCCCCTTCCTCTTCTGCGAGTCATTTCCTGACCCTTCAGTCGGATCATTCTGTCATCTTTTCCCCTTCAGCCCTCTGCACAGGGTGCCTAATCTTATCTCCAAGGCTTCTTCTGTTGGAAATCTGAATGTGTGTCAATGGCATTCATGTAAATGAAAATGAGAGATGAGTGTATTGTCCTCTGCAGAGTTTAGTTTCTGCAGCGTTGAATCAGTGTATGTATATGTCGCAGCTGCCGTGTGTGTAAAAGATGACTAACGTCTCCTAAACACGCTAACCAAACACTTCGCTTGGCGATCTTTCCAAATAACTCTCCGTTCTGCGCAGTATGTGCACAATCCCGCCGAGCCGCGCGCTCACAAACCAATGCCCTCTCTTCTCTATCTGTATATCTGTGCGCTGACGCACTTCCAACACACACTTCTCACTAACACAACCCGCTACTGCCCGCTACTTCAGATTGTAACGACTGCATTTGTCTGTGTGTTCACAGAGAAGAGACGCGACCCTCCGAATGGTATGTTTCCCACTGTTTCCTGTCGCTTTAGCTTTCAGAAATACAGAGAAGATGTGTAAACCAGAGTCAGACCTGCATCTGACGGCATTTGTGTCAAACATAGGTAGCATTATATATTTTATTACCTTTTTTCCAAAAGGTAATAAAAAAAAAAACGTTGTCCAAAAACGTTTTCATATCAGCTGTGTCCCATTTCCATACAGCATACAAACTCTAAGCAGGTGTGTTAAAAAGATTACACAAAACAGGCAGCATACACACTAAAAGCAGATTTTTAACTTTTTTTAAAAGTCTGCTTCTCATTTACATTATTGTCCCACAATGCAATGCACAAAGAAAGTGAAGGAGCTGCTCATTACTGATTGTAGATGGGGGGGGGGGGGGAAATGTGAAAAAGTTTTGCCTTCTCTTCGCAAAGTAAAATTGTCATTCTAAAACTTCAGTTTGACTCATAGACACGACCAAGCTTCCTATACATATCGCTTACACACTAATGCAGGCCTTCTATGAAATAACTGGAATTTTTTAGGAATTTCTGAGGGAAATAAAGCGCAAGCTCATAATACCATCAAGATACGATTACGCATGAAGTGGAGTCTTGATCCGTGAGCTACATGCCCTTCATGGCCCGACCCTCACTCAGTACAGTCTGATGACTAAACATTTGTGGATATGCACACATTTGTTTGTGCACACACGGCATAGTTTGACACCGGAGGGAGACAGCTTTGGACCGACAAACGGCATGATTGGATGCAGCTGGCTTATTGATATATCTGTGTGTGCGCGCGCAGAAGTCTTTGCCACACAAATATGACACATTTTTGTTTTCAGCTGATGCACAGTCATGCTACATGACGTAAGCCACCATGTAACTCCGAGCTATATGGTGAACCAATTTGGGGTTAGATTCAGATTTATTTTGGCTTTGTGTTGGTATACCATGATGCAGTTCACTGGGAAGGAGAACAGGGATGTGTTTCATTTACCTGCACTAAATTATGCCGTCTTGCAGAAACGTTTGTACCAGTTTCTGTCTTGGATCCGTTTTGAATTGGTTCCTTTCCAAAGGAAATCATCCTTCATCTGTCTCACTCTCACTTCCCATTACAGCATCAGAGCTCTGTTGCCGTCTGTCATCTACCAGCCTGCTTCTTGCTTTCCATCTGTTCTGCCCTTTTCTCCTGCTGCTCTTTCCAGCTCTCTTCTTCATCCCTCTTGTTCTCGTTGAATCTGTCTTCACCTTCCTCTTTTCTCTCCCTCTCTGTCTGCCTTTTATTCCTTCTTCATGTTTACTCTCACCCTGCAGATTCATCATGTTTTAGAAACTCCTCGGAGATTAACGTGGGATTATGCGTGGATGGGTTTTAATGGTTACATAAAAAAATCCAGCGCTAAATCCAGAATGATTTGCTGGGATTAGGTCCATGCGTGTGTTTTTGCAGAGAGAGAGAGGAGACGGTAGCGGAGGTGGGTGGAGAGATGTCCACGGGGGGCCAATCCGAGCAAGATAATCTGACGGCGCTCCCCGCTGTGACGGAAAGTCAATGGAAGAGAAAATGATTGCAAAACAGATGCAAAATATGCAGAGCTCAGGCAGACGGATAAAGCAGGGAAACCGAAATCTGGTGAACAATTTGCACAGAAGAAAACTGTTGCTGTGATGGAAGGAATGTATGAGCGACGGTAAACTTTGGCTGGCCGAGCGTCGGCTGTCTCATCTCCCTTCTGGATGGCAGTGCTGGATGTCTGCCTTCACAGCTCAGACGGTATGCGCGTTAACCCCACCAGATGTCGGATGAGGACATTAATTGAGTAAACGCAGACTGTTGCGCCTTCACAAGTTGTCTTATTTTCCCGTGCTGGTGTTGTGGTCGTGCTTTGGAAACCTTTGGGATCATCTTGGCTTTTTAGCGAAGGAGAAAACTGGAATCTGAAAGCACGGGGGGTTGTGCTTACAAAGTCCTATTGAAGTGTCGGTCCACGTTGGGGATGAGAACCTCCTGGATTTGGTACTTCCAACAGACAACATTTCTCTGTTGACTGAGAAAGAAAACCTCTCTGGCACCGAAGAAGCAAGGCTGTATCTGAGCCACAAATCTGCATTCAAAGCACTTGTTTGAACCAGGACCTCCATCTGAGCTTGTTCTCCCAGTCAGCTGCAACGATGATGTTCTGCACCACCTTCCTGTCTGCTCCCTCTGAGGAACTTAATTGCGAAGGCAACGGTGGAGGAGGAGCAGCAGCAGTAGGGGGTGGAGGTTTGAGCCCCGGGAGTTGCCTGTCCTCTTTACACTGCCTGGTCCTCCCTCAGGACGAACTGTACCCGCCTCTCTCCGACCCCACCGACCGGCTCTCCGCGTCCCCCGAAAAGCGAGCCCACGTCTTTGTCGGCGAAATGCTTCTCGGTGTCGGTATGAGCGCCTGCGAAGCGAGAGGCGGCGGGTGTGTTTGGGACCGGGTTAGAAGGCGACGCAGCCGCTCGGCCTCGCCTTTGCCCAGCAAAACACCCAAAAGTCCCTGTAGTGAGAGCACCAAAGGTATGTGCTGCCGCTGAGGCACCGGTACCGCTCGCTGCTGATCTGAAATCCATGTTGTCTGGCTGCATGTGTATGTTGGAGTTACTCTTGCTTGCCAGACATCATTTTGTTTTGTCTATTTTATGTTAGTTTGCTAACTCATTGTTACGTCTGCCTGGCGAGGCCTAATTGATATTAACATCCTAATAAGGGCCCGGTTAAATAAAGGTTAAAGTAAATAAAAGAAAATGCGTTTACATAGCGGACAATTTGGATGATTAAATGAGACTCACCAAACTGACAGAACCAGTTTTACAATAGATGTAAAACGTCATAACTGAAAGACATTGTAAGCTGTGGCAATAATGTTTTTAGTATCGGCCTGTAATTTAGTTAAAATAATAAAAAGTTATGAGATGATGCTGTAATCCCACATATTCACTCTTCACACCCACTAACCCAAATCAAGAAGCGAGACCTCTCTGTGCCAAACAGTCTGTAACAGCTGTTAAATAATGACTTGCATAACTGATGACATACTGCTGCCCTGAAAAACCCCACGCTTGGTTGTCAACATGGACCCGAGGTTATTTTTTCATGAAGTTTTAAACAATTGCTGGAGATATCAAGACGGTATACGTGTTTAACATTTAAAAAGCACTGTTACTCGTTGAGATCTCGTGGAAAATCGAGGAATTTCCTCATCCATGCAATCCAGTGCTGTGTTGTCATACAAACCGTAACGTCATTGTCTCTGTCATTTCTAAAGGCCCGACGTTGCCCATGGCTACTATCGACATCAAAAACCCGGAGATCAGCAATGTTCAGCGTTTCCACAACAACTCTCAGGTGAACAACATTGTGCACTCGTCCTTCCAAAAGAGGGAGAAAAAGGGCAAGGCGAAGAAGAAGAGGCTCACCAAGGCAGACATCGGCACGCCGAGCAACTTCCAGTGAGTAGAGTGGGGTTCAGTTCAGGTGGTGGATGAACATTGTCACAGGTGGTGCTACATGACGAACTGATATGACCATAACTCAGAGTTCATCCTTTATCAAAGCCCTTATACTGCCAGTCAGTATGAGTGTATATGTTCATGTGGTTCCATGCAGATCAAGATACAAATGCAGATTATACATTTGTGTATACGTACCTCCAGTAGAAGGATATGTGACCGTAGCTCTTTAAGGTTATTGTAGACGTTTCCAATATGACATGTTAGCCCAGAATCCCTCTCGTCCATAGAAAGACTGGTGAATCAAGCCACGGTATTAATCCAGGCCGTCTTTATTGAGAATCTAATCCGACAGAATGTGTAGTGTGATTGGTAATGCAGGAAAATCTGTGCTGTGCTTTCAGGAACAGTCAGCGGCAGCTCTCATAGTCTGTTATGAGACACTGCAGGTTACAAACGGGCTATCTGGGTAAAATGTACTATAGATGTCTTCTGCTGTCTCCTCTCATGTGTTCTTTTGCTTCTCTCACAGGCACATTGGGCATGTAGGATGGGATCCAAATACAGGTTTTGATGTAAGTGCAATACAAGACTGTAACGTTAATGCTTGTTTATACGTCTCTCTGCACACGATGGAGTATGTCACCTCGAGATATTCTTAAAACTTAACACCTAGTTTATCTGTTAGTCACTCATCCCTCTTCTAGAAAGATTTATTTCCAAATTTTATACGGGCTCCAAAATATTAAGCAGAGCTGCGTGCCCAAGTCATCAGGAACGTTGCACAAGGAGATTCTGGAGGGAAGAGAATCAACCTGTATTTGCATAATCCATGGACTCGTTCCCAAAAAAAAGCATCATCAGTAATTATGATGGACTCTGGATGATTAGTATGAGATCATGCAGGTCAGAGGACTTACTCTGTCGGCTAATGAAAAAGATGAAATTCAGATGATTTTGCTTTCATAAGTTAATGCTTTCAAGGACTTATTTGAGTAGGTGACGTCAGAATATAGCTTGCTCACCTCTCAAATCCTCAGGCTTCAAACTGGAACACAAATACATGGATTCAGAAATGAGCACGGGATGTATTTTATAGTCTTACCAGCTAAGATTTTCTTTCCTTACTCCATAGATACTGCAGATAAAGTACCCACACAGTGATAACCCACCAAAAAGTAGTAAACATTTCACTATTTTTTTCCCCTGTCTGTAAGTGTAACCTCACACCACCAGGTGGCAGAATAATCACTGATATTGTCTCATTTTGAGCCATCTTCATATCTTAAAGTCCTCACAAGGGAGAGTGTAAAAACAGTTACTTCTCACATACTTAATCTTCCCTGAATCAACAGCAGCCAGAGTCAAACTGTGCATTCGTGGTTTGTCAAATATCTTCTTTTAATCCTAACTGAACCAAACTCAACTCCTGCCACGTCACACTGTGTTACTGAGCCGCAGAGCTCTTGAATACCTACCAGTGAGAAAGAGAGTGATCCATTATACATCCTTTATTTTATGAAATTGGACTCTTTTGTGCTGATTCCGTACAATAAACCCAAGCCACAGAGTGAAGTTCTCCTGTTTTCTTTCTTCAGTTGAACAACTTGGACCCCGAGCTGAAGCATCTGTTTGATATGTGTGGCATCTCTGAGGCTCAGCTGAAAGACAAGGAGACCTCGAAGGTCATCTACGACTTCATCGAGAAGAAAGGCGGCGTAGAAGCTGTCAAGAACGAGCTACGGAGACAAGGTAAGGCCGATGCACCGTCTGGAATACCCTAAAACTGCCATAGAAGCAAAAAGGAATTGAAGGAATTACCAGATTCTTTTCTTTAGACAAAAACTATTATTCTAAAGGGAAATTAAAAAAAGGTAACATCCCACACGTCCACAGTAAACTTCACTATGCTGTGATATGCATTTTAAAGGGTGATTGTCAATTTAACTAGTGTGGTGGTTTTATCCCCAGGTCCGCCCAAGTGGATTGGTAGGTTTCTGTGCATGATCTGTGCATGTCAAGTTGAACTGTAATTAACAATTCAATGATAGCGAGTGAGTTTCTGAAGTGAGTTGAGTGTTTGCTCTTTTATACTCGTTTATATTTGAGTTTTTTAATCATTGGCTGTCTCTGGGGCATCATGACGATGTCTGGAGACACTAAAAAGCTTTCAATAGTGAACTCCTCATGAGTTACGTGGGAGAAGGCTGCCCCCAGTGGTTTGATTGTATAACTGCATGATGCATTGACACTAGCAAGAATTGGGCAACTGATTTTTGACAGATGTGCTGTGAAATAGAGTTTTGACAGATGTGCAGATTTTCTTTTGACAAAATGTGAAAAATACATGAAATCTGCAGTGTGAGCTCTGAATGATCTGCAGTGATGATTTCAACTTTGCTCCTTTTTTAACTTTTTTTCTTTTTTTCTTTCTCCAGCTCCTCCCCCCCCTCCATCCAGAGGCGGCCCCCCTCCCCCGCCCCCACACCACAGCTCAGCCCCACCTCCCCCCCCTCCAGCCCGGGGGCGAGGTGCCCCGCCACCTCCTCCCCCCTCCAGAGCTCCCATCTCTGCACCCCCCCCTCCCCCTCCATCCCGACCAGGCATGTCCGCTCCACCGCCTCCCCCGCCCAGCCGGGTTTCTCTCCCGCCTCCCCCTCCGCCAGCCCATGCCTCAATTTCGGCGGGGCCTCCCCCTCCGCCTCCTCCCCCCTCATCCTCCGCTCCGTCCAGTACCGGAGCACCGCCTCCCCCCCCTCCGCCTCCGCCACCTCCCGGCCCTCCGCCCCCTGCCCCTATGCTGCCCACGGAGGCTAACGGTGGGGACGGCGGTGTGCCCAAGTCGGCACTGCTGAGTCAGATCAGAGAAGGCACCCAGCTGAAGAAGGTGGACGCGAAAGAGAGGCCGGGGTCCACCAGCACCGGCCGAGACGCACTTCTGGACCAAATCCGACAAGGAACCAAACTCAAAGTGGTCAGTAAACATTTGTCACATGACTCTCAATCAAACATGTATTTGTCTTAATCCTGTGCTTTAATGCGTGGCGTCTTCTTTACAGAGGGATGACACAGATACAGCCCCTTCCACCCCGGCCCTCTCGGCAGGCATCGTGGGGGCGCTGATGGAGGTGATGCAGAAACGCAGCAAGGCCATTCACTCTTCAGGTACACAGAAACAGAGACCAGTTGCTTGACACCGGTCGCTGGCACTCAGACTATGCATCATTGACTGTATGTCAGATGACACACTGTCACCAGAATATAACTTAGACTTTCACCACTTCCTCGTCAGTCGTGAACAACCTCATAGTTCCTTTTTTTCTATTTTGAGTCAGTGGAGGAAACTTTTCTTCCCTTAATTCAGAGAAAGTGAAGGTTTACTGTTAAACAGAAACATTCTTGCTAAAACAAATATATATACAAACTTTATCCGGAAAAGGAAGTGCTTTGGAAAATGCCATTGTTTGATTTCTAATAGGATAATTTGTTCAGTGAATTTTATTATTTCATTGCCTATAAGAACGTCACTTCAGCTGTTTTCGGTATTCTTCATGTGAACGTCTTCTTCTCTTCCACAGATGAGGATGATGACGATGACGATGAGGAGGACTTTGAAGACGATGATGAATGGGAGGACTAGCGATATTTTTTTTTCTTTTTCTTTTTTTTTTCTCCCCTCTCCAACCCGTGGATGATTATGACACTAAAATAACTCTTGTCTTTCTATAAAGAAATCTTTAATTTTCAAAATTCTAAATGGAAATGTTATATCAATTTGCTGTATATTTTTGTTGCCTTTATGCTTTATTTTTTTTATTAATCTGTGCAATACCTCATTTAATCTGTAAATGTTTGTCATTCTCAAATCTTAGGCTTTTTCTTTATCTCCGTCACGTCTGTCTCCTCTCTGTCGCCTCCGTCTCGTCTCTCGATGGCCATATGTCTCATTTTAACCGTGTTCGGCCTTTTCCATCTCTCTGTCTCTCTTTCTCCTCCTCCCACATTCCCGACCTCGCCTCCATCTGTTACTCGGCCATCTTTCATATCGGCTGCCTCTTGTCACTCATGTCCCTCCCTGTCACTCTCTCGTGTTCCCATTCCCCAGATTAACATGTGCAATTTTACATCAAATTGTCTCTTGAACCTTTAGAGTTTAATGTGTTTTTTTTTTTTTCTTCTTTTGGTCAGTGATTGAAGGGAAGGGCTTAGCCGCTACAAATCCTTCATTAATCGTGTCTTCATTGTTTGTCAGTAGGGGGGGGAAAAAGAACTATTTTCATACCCTGTTGCTCTCTAGTTTATTTTTACTTATTCAAATGAACCTAGTTTAGCGCTCATATTTTCTTAAAACTGAGAAGAAAAAGAAAAATGCTCTTTTTTTGGACTATCTAGCTTTGTTTGCTGTCGACAGTAAATTTGCTCCAGAGTTTGAGTCTTGTTATATTTTTGCACAGATTGAAAGAGGAGACTCGCTGCATGAATACAGGACATTTTCAGGTCTGTATCATTATGGAAAATGCATATGCTTTAAGTAATAAGGCACTTGGACATTAAGCATTTTTAACCGTTAACTCACCACACTACATACAGTACACGCAAGGAGGTAGCCCACAGTTTTATGGCTGGCTATCTCTTGTGGATTTTATTTTTATTTTATTTCTCTTGGTCACTATCTCACTTCAGATTCAGTTGAAATTGTGCTTTTTTTTTTCTTTTCTTTTTTTTTTACAATAGCAAGCAGAGTATTAATAAATGTCTGTTTGTTGGAGTCAGGTCATTCATCATGTTGAGCTTAAGTAATAAAGACATTTTAGTTTTACACACCTGATGCTTATGGGTCCATATGCTAACTGTACAGAGACAGCGGGGATAAAGTAGTATTTGTCCTGTTGTAGACACTAAGTGCTGACAGTTTAGGGAGAATCACTAGATTCATGGCATCATTCAAACAAGTATCCACGTTTTTGACTAACTAGTAAATCATGAGGTGTAATATAGGAATAGTTCAAATAACTCGGTGGTCAATTATTCTCTACAAAGAACAGATGGTCAGATGTCTTTTATTTAAAGGTGGATTTTTCACATGGGACAAAACTTTAAATGCCAAATTGTTCCATCAATGTCAAAAAGGATTTTAAAAATCTGCTTCTTTTTGACAGAAACGCAACTGCAATGGCATGACTTGTCCTGGTTAAAGTCTGACTCAAAACTAAAAGTAATCTATTAGGACCTGATATCTCTGCAGTTATTGCGACTCTGTACTTATGGATAGCTCGCTAACCAACAAGCAGCTACTTCAGCCACAAGTGACAATTGTGGGGAAAAATTTGAAATGCTATAACCAGACTGTAACAGTAGCACAAATGGAGAAAAATGATGTTTGTCGTTAAGCAATATCTATCTAAGGTTAGCTAACATTAGCCAGCATATGCTAACTGGTCATACCAGGCTGAAAACGGCAGCAGCAGCAAAACCCCTGAGTGCATTGAATTAAAAGCAAGACTGCATTTTATTGCTAATGAATTCTACTTTAAATGTGTGTTCATTCCTCTTTTCAAAAGTCTCACTTTAAATCTTTGTATTGAAGGGCACCAGAGCCGGTTAACTGCTAACCCCGTTTTCCTTTGAGCGTCAAACATAAAGCTTGGCCTTCCAGGTTTTCTCGACGGCGGCCATGTTAGCATTTTGCACAGGCTAACTAGTAGCATGCTAATATTGCTATCATGTTTTGGCTAAAAGGAGAGCTAATACAGAAACGTCTTACCCTCAGTGTGACAAATATCCAGAAAAAATGACTTAAACGGGTTTTTTTTTTTCACTGTTTGCCAGTTTAAATTCTGTCTTTTAGAGACAAATTGCCACTTGTTTGATGTAAGAACTGACCTCTTGTCAAATGTCAAGATACTTTTTGGGGGAAACCTTGCCATGTTTTCGCTGATGTTAGCTTCTGTAGGTGACTCGGTAAATAAGGATGTCAAGCCTTCTCAATGAGGCTTGACAAATCATGAACTCTTACATTGTACACTCCAATAAAAGGTTGATATTTACCTATGTTGGTTTTTGGGCTTCCTTTACCTTCACAGCCTGTTTTTTTTATGGATGTTTTCTTCCCAAAGCTTTTGTTTTTTGTTTACGTTTTAGAAGTTAAACTTTTTATGGTTTAAGTTGTTTTAAGTTTGCCGATTTGAATTTTAAAGGAAAAAAGGAGACCTAATACTTAACAAAACAGAAATCAACATTGCCTGATCCGGAGGTTGGACAGTCAGCACTTAATCTTTTTTTTGTTTTGTTTTTTTGTATGCACTTGTTTACTATTTGTACAGACAAAAGTGTACAGACTTAGTTGCACTTGTGTAAGAGAGCACAATCATTTCTGTCAGGTGTGTGTGTGTGTGTGTGTGTGTGTGTGTGTGTGAGTGTGAGTGTGATGTGTGTGAGAGAGAGGAGAGAGAGAGAGAGAGAGAGAGAGAGAGAGAGAGAGAGAGAGAGAGAGAGAGAGAGAGAGAGAGAGAGAGAGAGAGAGAGAGAGAGAGAGAGGAGAGAGAGAGAGAGAGAGAGAGAGAGAGAGAGAGAGAGAGAGAGAGAGAGAGAGAGAGATATCTGGGAACAGCTGAGCAGAGGATTATCACACCCTTTACTGCTACCATTTTACCCCCTGAGCCAAGTAGAAAGGAAAACTAGGTGAGTTAGGACAAAGCATAAGTTCGGCTAGTAATTTCCAGTACACATTGTGTCATGTAACCAACCTGATTCCGGTTCCCAACGAAGAGCATTCGTGTTTCTCCGTGGGAATTATGTGCAGACCCGAGATGAAATGAGAACATCCTCCAGGAAATTCACCTTTCAACAATAGTTTTAGAAGCCACTACAAGAATCGACCCTGTTATTTAGTGTGACTGTCACAATAACGACCACAACAAATCTATGCCTCCACCATTTATTTTTAGTGGATGGTCCATATCAGCTGACACCGCACCCTGTGTTCAGCTGCAGAATTTATGAGAGGGATTAGAGCAGGTATGACACTTTCCACTTGCTTGCTTCCATAGAGATCCCGATCAACACAAACAGTACACGCATGCATATAAACAAAGCATTAATAGAAGCGATGGAGCGCCGATCCTTACACTCATTGTTAACTTATCGGCTGATGAAACTTGTTAAAGCGCATTTGTGTTACTAATACTCCGGCACCTGTAATGCAAAGTTCCTTCTTTTGGATTCTACATGTCTGTTGCATATAGAAAGCGTAAATAATTGTGTACATTTTACAAAAATGATTGTTGCTGTTACAACTCAGCCAGATGTCCTTAAGCTCAATAGAATATTAGGACAAATATTGGTGAAATTGCCCTTTAATGCACTTGAAGCTAGATTTTGCATTTTAGGATTTATAGGAAATGATAATCTGCTTAATGTTAGCACAGTGGAATAGATTGTAAATCGGCAACAATGCATACATCCATTGGGGAGGAATGCAAAGGTCAAAGGGCGTGAGTGCTGCGACTGAGAAGCTAGAGGCATTTCTGTAGGTCAGTGTTAAGGGAATTCATGTTAACGTGTGGACCCAACAGTTTGTTTTGTGGTTAACGGACAGTGCATTAAAACCTCTGTCCATCCTGTGAGGATAGTGAGGATAATGCAGAGACCGCATTTACAAGCAGGAAGTCCTTCCATACTATGGAAGGATCCCCTATTGACAGTTTGACAGATATGACAAAGTGCTGTGCTTGAATAGAGGAAGCTTTATTCTTAGGACACTTAGTATAAGGAATGCATTATGCATACTGAGCCTATTTACTTGGCAAGGCTATTGAGTGTACTTCTTTTTTTTGGGGGGGGGGGGTGCACTGCATAAGGAGATTAACTCAGCTCTGTCTTGTTTGAGGTTGGGTTTTCTTCTAAATACTCTTTTATCAGGCAATACACCATCTCATATCCTCAACAGTACTGCCCACCATTTTCCTGTGCATTCCACAGTTTTTAGACTAATGGACTTAATTAATGGAATGCCTTTGAAGCAGGACATCACTCTAAAAAGGTCTGGAAATTATGTAATTTGTGGTTTTCTCATTGTTGCCACTGAGAGCCCCTGACCGTGTTCTTTGTTGTTGGATTTAGGAGTCAGGGAACTTTTCCAAGAAGCATAATCAAATGCAGGACCAGGATTAGGATGCTGATAGCTCACTGACAGATTTGTGTTTAAAATTGTTGTCTCCTCTGTGATGTCAGTGGAGCTAGCAGTGGGTGTCTATTCCTTCTCTTCACTTGTCATGCTTTGTGAATTGTTCAAACAAAGTGCGCCAAAGCCCTGCTCTAATGCGTGCTGACTGGCGTGGGTGTGTTGTGAGTGGGAATATGCATCAGTGGCGCTTGACCAGTAAGATGACTCACTGATAAAAAAAAAACACTGCTGCACAACAGCGTGACCCTTTTCTTTTGAAGTGGAACTCATCCAGAAACCAAATAAATAGAAAACAGTCCACGTACACGGACAAGCATTGTAAACACCAAATGGCTATATTTAGAAATGGACACATAATTCAACCAACAACCGATCATATTTACAATTTTACAAGAAAACAGTGAATTAGAAAATGTATCAGTAAACAGTTCAGTCAACTAATTGAAAAATGAATATACAAACACCATTTCCAATTATGCTTAAATACTTTATAAAAACAACTTGTAAAGCTATAACTGCTGTGCAAATTTCCAGTAAAATGATTCAGAATTCAGTTTTTTGGCTCCTCAGCAATCCCAACATGCTTTCATCACTCGAGCGTCATCATTACGCAGACTCCATGGCAGTGAGGGGACCTCTTTTACATTTGCTTTTATTATCGTAGATGATGTGGGACTTCCACCTGGAAAATGACAATGCTATGTCAGTTTTAAATACAGGCAATGAAAAAGGCATGAATGCGTTTTAATGGACGTGATGGTGACGGCAAAGATCTCTTCAAACCACATTTCCCTTGAAATGGCCTTGTTTCATTATAAGGGAAGAAGCTCATTTATTGTTGCTATTTCTTTCTAGTTGTTGGCAGTGTACAACCTCGCTAGACTACTTTAATTGGCTGCAACATCGCTTAACAAAAGTTCAAGCAACTTAAAGAGATTATTTTACATATTCAAAAATATAAGAGTTCAATGAAAAGAATGATATAACTACGCTATGATGCTGTAACCAGCAAACAATTAGCTTAACTTAGCCTAGCTTAGCATAAAGACCAGAAACAAATGCCAAAGTGTAAAACTAAGAGGTTGTGGTTTTAATAGATATATTTTCATTTGTGAGCGGTAGATGGATTTTGTCACCTTTGTACGGAGCCAGGCTAGCTGTTTTCCCGTTTCCAATCTTTATGCTATCGCTAACTGGTCGTGCATACTTTTGTAATTGTTACCTTTTCAGATGATAATATTTGAGGAATCATGGTTGCGGAATGTTATTTAATATAATCTTTTGAATATAATCTTTCCTGACAAGCTCGCAAATCTGGATATTGCATCCAAATGTGTGCGTGACGTCCTCAGTGTCAACAGATGAAGTGTTAGTGGGCTGTTTTTGTTGGCGTTTGCGTGCTGTGGTAACGACGTGTCATATCTGTCGTTATCAAAAAGCTCCTCTGGACGGTTTCTATAAATACCTTCACTAAGTGGCAGGAATTTCACAGCTAGGAGACCCCGTCATCTGAGGGCAGAGCTGATTTTCCACTCTAACAATGTTACAAGCTGTGCTAAAGCTTCAGCCAAGGTAATGCTTCACTCTCTTCTCAAAGATAGAAAAACCCGTTTCTGATGTATTAATTCCCTTTACAGTAAAAGCAACATACTGCTTAAAGAGAATTATGAGATAACCCAGAATGCTTTCTTTTTGTTTGTCATTTAAAATCCTTTTTTCGTACTTCTTTGTTCAGCTTATATTGGCTTTCCTGTATATTTCTCTCTCTCTCTGGCTGTAATTGTGATCATACCACAGTGCTGGCTGGTGGTGAGCAGCCTTTTGCCTGCCTACCCCAGTGTATAGACAGAACATACCATGACTCAGACACCACTGACTCTGTGTCACCCTCATCTAAATTTAACCTCCCTCCTGTTCAGTTTGCCTGTAGGGGCACTTAAAGCAATTTGCATTAAGTCCACTGCTTGTGGAGGATGAAAGTTTTTTGCCACTCAACACATTTCTAAATAACCCAGCTTCAGTCTGATACAGTATTTAGGGGATGCTAACATCAGGTAACAAACATCATTTAAACATCCCTGTTGCTGCACACATCCTTGAACTTACCCGTTTCAGGCTGCCGGTGCTGCTGTTGCGAATGGATTCCATCAGCTGGTCGTGGGCTGACCTCACTGGCGTGGACGGCCTGCTGGCCTCCTCCCCTCTCCTCTCCACCGACACGGGCCTCAGCGCGTTCTTGAGCTCCCTCAGGATGCTGGTCGTCTCCTCTTTCCCCGCCTCCTTCCCCTTCTTGCCCTTCTTACCTTTCGTCTTCCTCACCTTCTTGCTGCCCGCCTCGTGCACCCTGATGACCTCCGCGATCATCCTGGTGGGCTTCTTCTTCTGCTCCCGCAGCGGGGGAGGAGGTGGCGGAGGAGGTGGGGGAGGAGGCGGAGGTGGTGGAGGGGGAGGAGGAGGTGGAGCAGGAGGAGTCTGTTTTTTAGCCAGGTCACTCCTGGGGAGTTTGGGTGAGGACCAAGGAGAGGCTCTGGGTGAGCTGTAAGGGGATGAACGAGGAGTTCCTTTCTAGAGACAGAGCGCAAAGTGGATTAAATTAAATGAAATGCATTGAGAACTACTATGCAGGTTGCAGGTGTAAACATGTCTGACAGTGGAGCAAAGTTACATACCAGTGCACTGGTTCTGGGGTTCACAGCTCCCTCTGGCGCCCCCTGTTGGCCCTGCTGCTGCAGCTGTCTCTGCTCTTGTAACCGTTTCTGTCTCTGGCGGTCCTGGTTCCTGGTGAGGATCCCCGTCATGCTCATCCTGGGACCAGGCAGGTTGAACTGGTAGCCCAACTTGATCAAGGTGTGGTTTTCCCTCAGTATCTTCACCATCTCCATCTCTACCTGAGGGGACGGCAGGGAGACATTGTTACTCCAATGTGCATGCAGATAGGTGGGAAGAACTGCGTCGTGAAGATCTCACCTGTCCTCCGCACATGTGTCTCTGATTGTGGAACCGAAGCTCAGTCAGAGTGTTGTTCCCAGGAAGTGCTTGAACCATCGCCATCACGCCCTTTCCACTCACATAGTTGGACTCTATATTCAGACTGGTGATGGACGAGTTTTCCCTCAGCATCTTAGCAATGGCCAGCGCCACTGGGTCGTCAGCTCGGGTGTTAGCGACGCTGAAGACCCTTACGTGTGTGTTGGACCTCAGTGCTTCAGCAAATCGGATGAGAGTTTCCTAAAAAGTAGATTATAATTTTGTCAGCATGAAGCATATAGAGTATCATTCTATATTCTTTTCACTTGACACTAGCCTCCCTGAAGACATTTAACACTACGTAAGGCCAGTGTTTACCAAGCTGATACAAAGGTCATCCTCTTGCCCCTCCATCTATCACTAAAATCAGTAAAATAACATTCTTAGCTACTACTTGCCATAAAGTAAACCATGAGATGATGTAAACTTTCTTGTGAAAACAGAAACTATGTCGATGCTGATAATCTTTCCAGTTGTAAGAAGTGGTCGTGCTAAATATATAACTATCATGGCAAGCAGCCTGGTTCCAAAAATAAGCTGGCATACAATCGAAAGTTACTCAACAGCAAAGAGCTCGGATGCTAGCAAGCGGCTCTTCGTACCTGTGAGATGTCGTCAATGTTGTTCAGATTAACCTCCGTGAGCTCAGGGTCGTTGCCAAGAGCTCGTTGGAGAGCCTCGTCGACAACAGTCGGGTTTCCCATCGCATTCGGGTCGGCAGGTGGAGGGGGAGGACTCAGTCTCACAGGCTCCACCCTCTGCGGCTTGAGTAGCTTTGGGGTGTCGGCCCGTGACTGCGCCCCAGACTCCATTGAGAGCTCATGTTTTAATTTATTATCTTGTCCCTCATCATCATCATCATCTTCCTCCTCCTCATCGTCATC